>NC_050463.1:50224358-50521271 GCF_903995425.1 Onychomys torridus | reverse complement strand
AACCACCACCAACAATAACAAAAACCAGCTGGGATCAATTCACAATAATACTGGCAAGATATTGAGCACCCTAAACTTAGTCCCGTGGGAAAATAAAGTTTCAGCCAAGTTCACGGTAAAGGACAAAAAGGGGCGGGGCTAAGCACTGTGCCCATGAGAAAAGAAGAAACAGAAACCCCTCCAGGAGGGCAGCACCCATCTCCCTTCTTCTCCTTAACCCTCTGTTTCTCCTCCCCTGGCTCTCTCAGAGTAGTTTGTGCTTCCTTAATAGATGGAAGCATGCACACACAACTAAAAGGTTTTGAGGCGAGCGACTCAGAACTCAGTTACCTCCACAATGGAGCAGATGAGAAATGACCCCCCTCCTTCAAGGGAGCCGCATGGAAACAAAGACTTTTCCACTGGGCACCATATTCCTGTGAGTCCACCCACAACGCGGGCCATCACAGTGCCCGTAAACTGAAATTGACACTAATGGTCTTGCACTTTATCTGTTCTTCCTGCCTCCAAAATCCACCCAGGAGCTGGGTGAGAGGAACCTCATTGTATGGAAGTATCTCAGACCTGAAACAGATCTTTATAAATAATCGAGAGGAACTTCCTACATATCCCTTGGGCTCCAGACACATTTCTGGCATCTATGAACCAGGCCTGGAGGGGGCCAACTGTGTAGATTTGGTCTCTGGGGAGAACGAGGGTGTCAGTATGATGAATGCTAGAATAAAGGCACACATACGGTGACAAGGATTGACATGGTAAAGGAACAACGTCTCCTGCAATGAGGAATGGTTGGAAGCTGGATTGAGGGAAATGATTGGATGGGTCAAGCATTTGTCACACAATATTATGGCCTATATTTGGATATAGGGCCCAGGACCCATGTAACACTGGACACAGTAGCCTACATCTGTCATCCCAGCACTCCTACTGAGAGATGGGAGGTGGAGACAGGGGGATCCTGGGCATCCTCAATGGTGAACAACCAAGGAGCCCTGTCTCAAACAAGGTGCAATGGCACACGCACACGCACACACACACACACACACACACACACACACTCACACACACGTGTACCCACACTCACACATGTAATCATGCACGCAGAGATAAAAACATTAAAATAAAAAAGCTGAGTCCTTGCCCCAGGGTCCTCAGAGGAGAGGGTAAGGGGAGGCCATGCTTCAAAGGTACACGCCTCCCCCCCTCTCCACCCCCCACCCCCCCACCTATGTCGGTATAGTTATAATTTTGGCCTGAGTAACATGGAAATTCTCCCTCTTCAGTTCTCATAGAAGTTTTACTTGAGACCCCAAACCCCCAAAAGGACACTACAATGCCTGTGCTCTTGAAGTTGTGACCACCTGGCATAGCCCACGATGCTGTCTTCCACTGTGGTGACAGGAATTTGCACATCAATGTTTACCATTGACGTGGTGTTCATAAACATGGCCACAGTGGTTACACAGAGAATTTCTGCAAAACATTTTGTTTGAAGACAGAGCAGTACTCCAGGGCTTGCTACCGCCTCTCTGGATGAGTTTCCTTGGCCGGGATGGGGTGGGGTGGGATGGTGGGGGGCATGACAGGAATTCTAGCCATGCCCCCATGTTGGTGCCTGCCTTGGTGAGATATTTAGTCATTTCCACCTAGTCATTTCTGGGTCCTAGGTCCTACGTAATATGTGTGCTGCGTGTTTGCGTAATTTGCACTCAGCATGATCACACAATCTATGTGCATGTGTGGCGTAGCTCCATAAGCCCATATGCACATGTGCAGGGGGATGTATAAAAAGCAGGTCACAGGCTCCTCCCCCTTCTTCTGCTCCCCCCTCCCCTGCCCCTTCTGCACATGTCTTCCACAGGCCTGGTCATGTTCTTTTCTGCCCCTCCCTTCTCCTAATAAAACTCTTATAGTGGGTTTTGTTGTGCCTCATGGCTTTTCTCGAATGGTAACAGCGCTGCTTAATGAATAACATTTCGCTGCTGTGTTAAAGCTAACATAGCGGTTACTATAACAAAGGACCATGAGTCTCCGTGATGGTAATGCGGAGGAGCAAGACTCCATCCCTTACAGTTCCTCTCTAACCTCAGAGATTCATGTTCTTTTCACATGCATAACACACCCACCTACCTCACCCCAGCATGTCCAGGTGTCCTCAGCCATGCTGTAAGCCCTCCAAGTCCAGAGTTTCACCTTACTGTTTAGGTCAGATGTGGTACTTGCAACATTGAAGTAATAAACTTTCTCTTTAGAAGCTGTGAACCCAGACAGGCTATCTATCCCTAAACTGCACCATAGGGCAGGCAGGAAGCTGTCAGCAGGAAAGGGTGAAGAGGGTGGGTATGAAGCACTGAGTATCTCCACTTGAACTTGGTTTTCTCACCTACACGTCATCTCCCCTTCAGCCACCACAGAAATTGGGCCCACAGCCACTTGTGCAGAGATCATACCATCGGGTCCCAACTCAAGAAGAAACGGATGGAGATGGGAGCCCATGGAGAATGGAGCCACGGCCTCACCTGGAGACAGAATGACTGGGCCTGGCTGGAGCTGGCTTCAAGGAGAATTAACAGAGCAGTAGAGGGTGGTGGGCATAAACATCTGCCAGCATAGACATCCGCCAAATGGACGGAGAGGAAAGAGATCAGAGTGTAGACCTCTGAAGTAGGAGATACTATGTAACAGTGAAGTGTGGGCCAAGCTGCTATGAGGAGCTGAATGGATCTGCACCACAAAATGAGGCCCGAGTTGCTGTGGGTGAGTTCTTACAGCCATTTGCCAAGGCAGCTTAGCAGCCCACTAGTCCAGGTTACAGGCACTCAGCACACCCGAGCTGAACTTCAGCCTGGGCTCTGAGGAGCACCGGGGCCTTTTCCTCGTCTATCAACCCAAACATATTGGCCCAGCAGCCAGAGGTAGCCATAGGAGCCAGGAGTGGCGGTGGGGGCCAGCCTGGGTGTCACAGGGAGGCCATACTCGCTACATTTAAATGGGACAGGAACAGAGGCAGTAAACAGCATCCACACACCAAAGTCACCAGTAAGTGGCCGTGTCCTGAAACACACGATATCCAGGATGTGGGAATGTGACCAAAATAATGTTTCCCGGCTTACGATTTGATTGTAATGGTATTTTTCCTAGTGTAAAAAGTATAAGGGAAGAACAGGAAATTGGGGCCATCAAGATGGTTCAAGAGATAAAGGCACTTGCAGCTAAGCTTGGAGAACCCGAGTTCAAGTCCCTGATCCCACATGGAAGAAGGAGAGAACAGATTTCCAAAAGTTATCTCCTGATCTCCACACACAGACAGGGGACATGTCCACCCACATGCAAATAAATAAATACAGGTTAAAAAAAAAAAAAAAAGAAAAGAAAAGAGAAAGTCTTAGTAGAGCCACAGACATTTTTAAAACAATGAAGACAGGAGTGAGCTTGGCAGCATCTCACGAAGGTCTCTTTCCCCACTCTGTACCTGTCCCTCCATCTGCATACAACAGTCTAAGGTGACAAGAGATGGATCCCCGTACTGGCTTCCTTCCCCCACCTCTCAGCCAATAGATGTCTTGTGTCCTACTGCTGTACAGCAATGCATACCTTCCTACCCATAGGAAAAAGCACCTACTCTCTGCAAGTGAGAGGGTGGATCCAGGCCCAGTACAGGGTCACTCTCCTTTTCTTATCTGGCTCTTCTTCATCCACTAGGACACATTCACTGCTAAGAACACATTTCATTTTTTTTTTTCTTTTCTGGCTGACGAGTGACTGGTGAACAACACACTTGGACAGGATTCGGGTTTAAAGAAATCTAGTCTGTGACTCCGAAGCTGTTTCTGCATAAGTTATGCTTCTGCACACACAGGCCATGTTCAGGCACACAACCACCAATACTGATAATCACGTACTCACAACTACACACTCACAATCATCTTCACAATCCCATGTATCTTCTTTCATACACAAGGCAAAGACACTGCTGCATAAGGAGACCAGTGCTCAAGGGACCAGTCTTCCTCAGTCCTGGGAGGGGCTCAGCCCTCTCTGTCCCCTCATAGATTCTGGCTCTGAAGTTTGCTTAGCTTGCCTCTCACATCCCCACGGTGGGATTAGCATAATATGCAGGGACCCTCTGCCCTCTCCACCACTTCAGCCCAGAAGCCCTCCTTTGGGAGCACACAAGGCTGTGTGAAAACTTCAGCAACTTTGAGAGTGTTCTCACTGTGAAGTACATTGACGTCACCAACACAAAACACAAACATTTAGGAGCCAGTTATCTGGCTCGGCTGTTTAACGTCTTACATGTTAAACCCCTGGAGATGGTCAGTAAAAGTTTCTCCCCAGTCTGTGGTATTCATGCAGAGGTATTCTACCCCTCCCATGCATGCGCGCACGCTTGCAAACACACACACACACACACACACACACACACACACACACACACACACCTGCACGATGTGTTTACAGTAGATCCATTCATCTCTGCCAACTTTGGGAGCAGCCAGGATGTCCTTCCCGAGGCTGTGCCACACCCAGAAAGCACAGCACCACTGGGTCTGAAAGTTCAGGAATGCCTGAAAACATGGGGGACCTTCTGTGCTGCTTGCTGTGTGGAAAGAGCTGGTCTGACAATGCTGTGTGCTGTGCAGTTCCCATACATGACATCCCATGGTTGGGGTGGGGGCGGGGGTAAGATCAGGGTATGCTAGAGGCTAGAGAGAAAGAGATAAAGCAGAAAATTTTCACCTGAGCTCTCTGGGTGACAAGATAATGATGATGGGACACATGCTGAGTCCCTAAAATTGCCAGCACCAGCGGCAGAACGTGTATCAAGCGTGGATGCACAGCTGTAATGGCTGAATACTGATTCACAGACTACTGCACACACCGCTAAGGTGTGGGATGTTGTGCTAGGGGAGGTTGTGGACGCTGAGGACAGGAGTTAAGTTGTCACCTTTAGCCATTTCCATTCAGTTCTGTTGTGAACCCAATGCCGCTTTTCTGAAAAGGCAATCTCTTTTTAAAAGAAACAAGAATGCCTAATTGATATGAATAATAGAAGAGGATAACTCAGATTATTCAGAAGCAACAAATATGTGGAATGCTTTGGTCACTATTATCTAAAAGTTGAGGGATGCACGGTAAGATCTAGGGAAAAATAGAAGATTTGGGAGGTAGATTTTTCAACACAAGGCAAACAATAGTTTCTCACTCTTTGTGGTACATTAGTGTTGCAGTTCTGAAGCCAAATATAATAGAATCAGCTTGAATCACAGACAATGAGGCAAGATAAGACTTTTGGCTCTTTGGTTTCTGTGTGGATATGTCCCTGGCCTGGTCATAAGGAGAATATATACACAAATCATTTTCTTCCTTTCTCCTTTTCTTTTTCTTCTGGTTTTTCAAGACATGTTTTCCCTGTGTAGCCCTGGCTGTCCTGAAACTTGGTCTGTAGGCTAGGCTGGCCTCAGACCAGGAGATCTTCCTGCCTCTCCATCCCAAGTACTGGGTTTAAAGGCGTGTGCCATTGCTTCTCCTGGCTCCTACCTCACCTTCTAAGCTTCAGTGCCGCACCACCTCACTGCCCATACTTTAGTGGGTCCTAGTGCCCGGTGGGATGTGTGGAGAATAATAGAATGGAAGTTCAATGTGAAGATTCTTCTAGCAATTTAAGTGTGTCCTGATGAAACAATGATTGCATCCCAGGTCATCAGTGTGTGTGTGTGTGTGTGTGTGTGTGTGTGTGTGTGTGTGTGTGTGCCTGCCTGTGTATATGCATGTTTGAGTATGTGTGTGCATGTATGTGTGTGTGCCTACAAATGTGAGTGTGTACATGCCTGTGTATATAGACAGCACAGAGCAGAAAGATTTGTGTTTAAAGTTGTCTGGCCTTCAGATCCTACACTCACAGCATGGTCCTGTCAGAAGCCTCAGCATTTCGGCATTTGTCGATACGAGTACTTGAAGAGTCCACAGTCGCTCCTTATCCTTACTTTGTCCACATGTGTGCACACACTTAACTCAGCTCTTGTGGAGTGTGTGTTGTACCCAAGGTAGGGTGACTTCAGTCGGTGCCCATGGACACCTGAGGAGCATTTGTGAGGATCTGGCATGCTGAGGAACAGACACAGTTGAACGACTTGTTTTGGGAGATGAAGGGAAAGGAGGGTCAATGCACTGGATTTTTTTGTTTGTTTTAAGAGGCCAAGGAAGGCTAGTGGCTAATGCTTCCAGCAGTTAAATGAGTCAGCTGTTTAACCGGGAATCATTGTTAAAGACTTATCTGTATTGTCAGTGATTCTTTTGATGAAAATTGAACATTTCATGTTTATTCTGTTACAATTTTGAGTGACTTTGTAAAATATCACTTTTTATACAATAGTATTTTATGAAAATATGCTGAAAGAAAAAGATAACAGTTATAAATTAAAAAAAAAAGACACAGTCACGGGGGTGGGGGTGGGGCAAACTCCAAGGGATAATTATATATTCAGCCGTGTTTATCCCTAATAGGAAAACCACCTACCTCAGCCATGGGCAGAAAAAGGAAGTGTGTCCTGGATGTGAAGTGGTACCTAATAGTCCTGATTTGCATTCTGGAGTTCAGAAACTAACAGAAATATTTTCATTTTACAAAATTAAGCTGGAAAGATAGATACTACTGAAGATGATAAAGCAGCCCTCAGACAATTATTGCCCTTTACAAAGTTGATTCCTGCTGATGTTATGAAATCAGATTTTTTTCTTTTAGAAGTGTGCACTGATATTGTAAGGATGTAGGGCTTCTACCACGGTTCCCCTCTTCTTTTCTTTCTTTTTTAAAAAAGATATTTCTTTAATTTTTCTCTTAGTAAACAAAAGACTTACAGAGTGTTCATTGGAAAAAGGAAAGATGCTTACAGATTTTTCTCATTTGCTTTTCTTTCATCCTGAGTCCATGAATAAGAGGGACCGCATCAACAATGTGGGTGGATCCTGGTTACAAAATATCAAACTAGTTAATCTTTTGTGAAAGTGCTCCTAAGCTGGACCACAGGCAGCCCCGCTCTCAGCCCTGCACCTGCAGCAGACTTTGCCCACCCCCAGTCTCCGCTGCTGTTTACTCAAGGACACAGCAAGCCTCTTCTGACTGGTCACTGGCCCCGGGCTCCCACAGTGAAAATCAGCCTTCTTAGTTGGGATCCATCTTCTCCAGCAATGACCCACTGCCTTGGAACACAAGTTCTGTTTCTTGCTTGAAAGAGTGTGTTTTTCTCCTGGCACTGACCCCAGAGCACTACAGCCTCTGAGAACACACACACACACACACACACACACACACACACACACACACACACACACACACAGAGAGAGAGAGAGAGAGAGAGAGAGAGAGAGAGAGAGAGAGAGAGAGAGAGAGAGAGACAGGCTTTGTCCTCCTCTTTCCTGGGGTGGATCTCCTTCTGAAGCTGTGCGTAATTTCATTCCAGAAAGCCGCCAAAAATTTTCAAATATCTATGGCAGGTGGTCACAAGTGATGGCTCTTGAGGCTGAGGCATGTCGACTGTCTCGAGTTCGAGACCAGCCTGGGGTGTATAGACTAATATTCTGTCTCAAAACAAAACAGGCCAGGGAGGGGTGGGGAGCGGAAGGCCGAGAGATAATAACACAAAATAAATAATAATGATGGTAGATGCCCTCATGCTTCACATGTGGAGAGGAAGCCGAGATGAAATACCTCCCCTGTATCTAGAGTGTAGATTTCTCCTATGATGGGACTCGCTGGCCCCACCCCATCCTCCTCCCGACATCCCCCATCGCTGGGAAATGCAGGCGGCAGTTAAGAGAAAACAAGAGGACCTCTCCTTGTCCAGAAAGATGGATTTCCACACACCACATGGATTTTCCACATCTCCAGGCTTCGGGTCACCCAGTACGATTGTAAATTCTTAAGGTTCCAGTGACCTTAAACAATAAAATAAAATGCCAGCGTTATCAAGACTGGGGTTAGCTTCAATATTACATGTACTTGGCACGGTGCTTTTCTTTAGGGTGCTTTTTTAAAAAAGAGTGAAATACAGGGTCATTTTATTATTATTAAAATGATCTGTGAAGACCTGGCACCATTGTATGTCCGGGGTGGGGGTGGGTGGGAGACAAGAAGCCTACTGACCTGTGCAGTACACCAACCTGAAAGGAAGTGTGTTTAGATAATTCCACTAGTCCCGGGCGGCCGATTTCTCGGGTGAGCAACTCCGGGTGGGGTGAGGGGCTGTAGATCTTAAGAACCAGCCCCCAGCGCTGGGGGGTGGGTGAGTATGAGGAAGACAGGGTGAGCAGCGACGTTACACAAAAAGCTTCTTTTCATTGTCCTCAGAAGAGCCATAGGTGGGTAAGAGACAACACAAAGAAAATCGAGTTTCTGAGGAGCCCAGGAAAGCAACTAGGCTGGGGCCGCCGCTTTAGTCTTTGCAGGAAAATAAGAAATATCTTTACTTTAAACGCGAGTACACCTCATTTTTAGCTTCGGTTTGTACCGTTGGGTTAAAATAGCAAATGACCCAGAAGGTGCGTGCTGGGAAGCAGAGCCAGGGTTTCAGGACCGAGCTGCAGGGGAGGAGGGCGTGGGTGATGGAAGGAGGAGGCGGGACGCAGGGGCTGGGGGAGGTCTGTGGAGTAGAGAGCGGGGGAGGGGCGGCGCGCTGCGATGCCGATTCCCGGGCTCCCCATGGACCCGTCCCGCCTGACACCCAGGACTCCTTTCCGAACCAAGAACCAACTTCGGAGCCGCCAGGCCCGATGGTCTCCGCAGACCGTTACTCTGGCCGAATTAGGGGTGGCGCGCGATCTAGGAGGGAAAACAGGAGGGGGTGGGGGGACGGGACAAAACCCTGCGGGTGCACTGGGGTTGCGGGGGGGGGAAGGGAGAGCACGGCCGCCCGACTCCAGAAAGGGGGGAGAAAGGGGACCAAAGGATGAGCCCACGTGCACGGCGCCGCGCGGTGTCGAAGCGCCACCTTCCGCCTGGCAGCGGCGCAGAGCGATCGCGCGGGTGCAGGGCGCGACCCGCCCGGGACCAGCAGGGCGAGCAGCAGCGGCACCCACTCGCGGTGCCCTTGTGGGCGCGCGTCTGCACCCAGAGTAGGTCCATCGTCCGCGCCCTTGTGTCCGCGCTGGCCTCTCCCGCTCGGTCCTGCGTCCGCCCTGTAGACACGCGCAGCTGTACGCACTCGCGGATTTCTTTTGAAAAAAATAACATATTTCCAGACCCCCCCCCCCCACAACCCCCCCCATCTTTGCAAACTGGCCCGGAGGCGGGGACGGAGGCGGGGCCTGTGGATAATAACGGGAGATGGGCGGGGTCGGGCCCAGCCATTGGCTGGCGGGAGGAGTGATGTCACCCATATGACACCCTGATAACGAGTTGAGAGAGAGCCCTCAACTTTTTGCAGAAGAAGCGCGCGCGCCTGGGAGTGCTCGGGGTCCGTAGCTTGCGGCGGCTGCTAGGAGCGGGAGAGCAAGAAAGCGAGCGAGCGAGCTAGCAAGCCAGAGAGAGCGCGAGAGAGAGAGAGCGAGCGCGCGCGGGTCCCGGGCCGCCGCCGCCTCCTCTCCGGTCGCCGCCACCGCAGCCGCCGCCGCAGCAGGGGAACGGGGCGGGGGGGGAGGGGGGCAGCCGCGGACGCGCGCGGCCGAGGACTTTGCAACTTGCCGGGGAAGGTGGAGGGGCGGGAGGGGGAGGGGCGCCCGCGCAGGAGACCAAGCGCCCAGCCCCGCCGCGGACCATGGTGCAGCAGGCCGAGAGCTCGGAAGCCGAGAGCAACCTGCCCCGGGACGCGCTGGACACCGAGGAGGGAGAGTTCATGGCGTGCAGCCCGGTGGCCCTGGACGAGAGCGACCCGGACTGGTGCAAGACGGCGTCGGGCCATATCAAGCGGCCCATGAACGCCTTCATGGTGTGGTCCAAGATCGAGCGCAGGAAGATCATGGAGCAGTCGCCCGACATGCACAACGCCGAGATCTCCAAGAGGCTGGGCAAGCGCTGGAAGATGCTGAAGGACAGCGAGAAGATCCCGTTCATCCGGGAGGCGGAGCGCCTGCGCCTCAAGCACATGGCTGACTACCCCGACTACAAGTACCGGCCGCGCAAAAAGCCCAAGACGGACCCGGCGGCCAAGCCCAGCGCGGGCCAGAGCCCCGACAAGAGCGCGGCGGGCGCCAAGGCGGCCAAAGGCCCCGGCAAGAAGTGCGCCAAGCTCAAGGCGCCGGCGGGCAAGGCGGGCGCGGGCAAGGCAGTGCAGCCCGGCGACTGCGGCGCGGGCAAGGCGGCCAAGTGCGTCTTCCTGGACGACGACGACGACGAAGACGATGAGGACGACGAGCTGCAGCTGCGGCCCAAGCCGGACGCGGACGACGACGACGACGAGCCCGCGCACTCGCACCTGCTGCCGCCGCCGGCGCAGCAACAGCCCCCGCAGCTGCTCAGGCGCTACAGCGTGGCCAAGGTCCCCGCCAGCCCCACGCTCAGCAGCGCGGCCGAGTCCCCCGAGGGTGCGAGCCTGTATGACGAGGTGCGCGCGGGCGGCCGGCTCTACTACAGCTTCAAGAACATCACCAAGCAGCAGCCTCCGCCCGCGCCCCCCGCGCTGTCGCCCGCGTCCTCACGCTGCGTGTCCACCTCCTCCTCCAGCGGCAGCAGCAGCGGCAGCGGCGCCGAGGACGCCGACGACCTCATGTTCGACCTGAGCTTGAATTTCTCCCAGGGCGCGCACAGCGCCTGCGAGCAGCCACTGGGCGCGGGCGCGGCGGGGAACCTGTCCCTGTCGCTGGTGGATAAGGACCTGGATTCCTTCAGCGAGGGCAGCCTGGGCTCCCACTTCGAGTTCCCCGACTACTGCACGCCGGAGCTGAGCGAGATGATCGCGGGGGACTGGCTGGAGGCGAACTTCTCCGACCTGGTGTTCACGTATTGAGGGGCACAGGGCTCCTCGGGAGGCATTCGTGGCGGTCAGGATAAAGAGAATGGTGGGGGGGGGGGAGGGGAGAAGATGCTCATGGTCAGAGATGTGGCGCAGAGAAATTGGAAACGGTGATGAAATATTGGTGGAGTTAAAGTGAAATGAGTAGTTTTAAACAGATTTTCCTGTTTTGTTTTGTTTTTTTTTTAATTTAAAAAAAAATTTTTTGGGTCTCCCCACCCTTCCCTTTATGGTGTCTCAAGGTAGTTGCATACCTAGTCTGGAGTTGTGATTTCCCCCACCCCTAAGAAAACGTGTTTTGTAATTTCTATTTCTTTTTTTCCTGAAATTCGTGATTGCAACAAAGGAGGAGGGGACCGGGCGGGGGAGGGGAGGAGGCCCGCTCCGGAAGGCGCTGTTTGAAGCTTGTGGCTTTTTGAAGTCTGAAAGACGTCGGCAGAGGACCCTTTTGGCGGCACAACTGTTACTCTAGGGAGTTGATTTTTGTTTTTTTTTCTTAAGAGATCTAAAAAAGAACTGGTGGTTAAAAAACAACAACACAAAAAGGGACCATTGCAACCTTTTTATTTTAGTTTTGCTTTTTTGGAGGGAGAAAGCTGATGTCTTCTATGCATCCAATTTCTCAAACTGCAGGGAGCTTGAAAAAATGCAGTCTGTACAAACGCTTACAAAAATCATAACTGTGAACTGACTTAAGAGCAGAGTTTACTTTTTCAGATCAAATTGTTTATGGTTTTACAAATGTGATTTCTACTTGGCAACCTTTTTTTGGTAACTCGTTCCCTTATACCTCCTTGATTGAATACCTTACAGCCTAGACCTCAGTACAAAAAGGTATTGAAACATTTTTGATACATAACAGACCTCAATCTTTTTTAAAAATTAATATATTTTCAGGCGTATTTTTGTACAGTGAAAAGGGAACAATCTTGCTGTGTTTTTTCAGTAAGACTTTCAGGCACTTCTTCCCTTTTGATTTTTTTCTTTTTCTTTCTTTTATTTTTTTTCCTTTTTTTGTTTGTTTTTTGTTTTTTTTTTTTTAGCATGCAAATATGTTGGTACGTTATGTCCTGGTTTAAAGGATTAAAATTTTAAAAGTAATCCTTGCATCTAAAGGCCTTGTGGTTAAAAAAAAAAAGCAAACTTTTTTTGTACAGCTATAGTAGAGATTTGTTCAATATTTGTAGGTAAAGATTTATTGAAAATGGTGACATAGACCTCAGAGCTGTTCTTAGTTTAAGACTGTATGTACTGTACCATAGTAGGACCTATGTATCTCATCGCTGTGATGTGTGGACGGGGCCCCAGACGGAAGGTTTGAAACTGGATTCTCGATTTTTAGCAAAAAAGAAAAAAAAAAAGGAAAGGCACATAGTTTTAAATTTTCTCATTTTGTGCAATATAATCTAAATAAACAGACCATTGCATATTTAGTAGCAAACGGTGGCGAAACAGACTCACCGCACTGTCGACATCACCGCCCGGGTTTTTGTTTTTGTGTGTGTGCGTGTGTGTGTGTGTGTGCTGAAGTCTGTGTCTTGATTTTAATAAATCAGCAGGAACTGATAGAAAGCTCGCATGGCCCATAGTCTCTCTAAGTCTACCCGGGGACCTCGTGGTCGCGGCGCGGCGGCTGCGGGTGGCGGAGGGCAGATTCCGCTTTTAGAGCCCTTAGGCTGCGGTTTAGGGGGCAGTCTGGTGTCCTCTCTTCTCACCCCGCCCTGCATCTCCACCCCTGCCGCCGGCTGCGCGCGCGTCCGCGCGTGGTGGGGCCGGGGCTGGTGTCGACAGGGCTAGGCCCCCTCTTCTGGTTTTGGCTTTTTTTTTTTTTAGTATTTTTCATCGCCTGCCCCCCCCCCCCCGGCCGCCGCCGCATCGCTGCGTGTGCGCTCAGGCGGATGCGGGTGGAGAGGCCGCGCCCTTCAGGGGTGTCCACGCGGGTGGGGCACAAGGAGAGCAATGCGACCTCTACGCTGGGCGGCTCGTGGCTTTGGAGTCCTGATGGAGCATCTGCCTCCCAGGCCGAGCCAGTCCTCCCTCCCCCGCGCCAGCCCTGTCCCTCGTGGGGTCTCGCGCGCAAGTCCAAGTCCCCGGGGCCACGGCGCCCGCGACCGAGGAGCCGTTCAGCGGCGAATTGAAACTTGGTGCCCAACAGCCGGACTCTATCTACAGAAACCATTACTGCTCGGGCGCTGGCCACGGGGACTTGGCCGGCCGGGATCCAGGTTGGGGCCCCCACGCGAGTCGCACGCTGCAGGGTGGAGAGCTCGCCGCCACGAAGCGGCGCGATGGCACAGCGCACGTGGGTGGGGGAACGGCGTGGCTTTTCCGCGCTTTCCTCGCCCACTCTTCCTCGGCGCACTGGTGTGGGCCACGCGGAGACCTTTAAACCGCGAGTAATCCCACCAGCGATTTATCCGGGGGTTGCAGTTTCTGAAGCTTAGGGGAAGGCATTCTGAGTGTCTTGAGATCTTTAACATTTGCATGTGTTTCCTGTTTTCCATCGAGTGTTTTCTGTGGTGAGGGAATTAGGAAGGTGTGAGGATTTGGTCTCAGAACGGAAACATAGCTGTGATTTGTATTTTAAAACTATGTGGCCGAGTTTCTTGGCAGGTAAATAAGAGACAAGTCCTTAGTTGGAGATCGGGGGGAAAAAAGATTTTTTTTTTTTTTAAACCCTGTTAGAACTCAGGACAGGCGCTTGAATGCGCTTTTAACAATATTTAAAGCAGTTTAGACGAATGCATTGTGAAGACCATTCCCAATGAACTCTTTATCGAATGTCTAATACACAAGGTATTCCTGCCACTGGCTAGGCTTCAATAAAAGTTTAGCTGCGCCCCCCTCCCCCAAGTAAGTCTTATTTTTAACTGAGCATTGACAGTATCTTAAAATGGTAACGTGGGCGTGGGCGTTGTGTGCAGAGCAGTCTAGCCAGTTGGGTACCCTGCTCCTTAACTAGTTCACAGACTCGAGTGCATTTTTGGCGTGATTTCCATCTTTGAAGAAAAAACAAAAATACCCGAACCAGCGTTCTCTTATTAATTCTTTAAGCTGTGGAAATAATTTCCAGTTTCTACATTCTCGATATGCATCCTTCTTATTAAAAAGAAACAATACGAATGAAAGGCAGTGTGCTTAAAGTGTGCTTTGCAAATACGTGTTATGAATGACTACGGTCACTGGGCAAATTATTTGTAGAATGATTAGCCTTTAGCTAGAAAAAAAAATCATTGCAGCTCTTTTGGGCCTGGATGGTTCTTTTTAATGTTAATGGAGGGGAAGTGATTTAAATATGCATGCTCGTAGCAGTCAGGATCTGACTTAGTTGTTTTTGAGAGAAGAAAAAAATCAAAAGGCAAGGTCTACTACTTCTTTCTTCTCTGGGAATTGAAACCACAATCATCTAGGGTACTAGGATGGTGCAAGAAATGGACATTTGTTCTTCACTTCAGAATTCAAATGAGTTTTGCCCAAGGAATCTGGGAAACGAGGCAAATAAGTTGCTCAATTTTCAAGTAGTCATTCAATAGAAATATATTCCATCACTCAGCTTTTTTATTCTCTGATGGGGTATTATGTATAGTCTCACTGTTTTCTCCTAATGGGCATATGTATCTTTGTGGACACTTGGAAGAGAGGTTTTTCTTGTACTCTCTCATTTCTAGAATCTTTATACTCTTTTCCTGCGAGGTTTCTCTGCTTTTAACAGATTTCTGAGGCAACTATATTTGTGCTTTTTTCTTATGTAGGAAGACCAGCGAAAATAGCTTACTGAGTTGTCGATTTTATCAGTAGATAAGAAACTTTGTTTATTACAGTTTCAGGGAAGGTTTTTCAGGATATTTCTCAGTTATTCTAAGGGCCAAATTTTATAAAAATTTCCATTAGGAATGTCAGTTTCAAATACCCTTTGTATAGCCTATGGCCTGTGAGGATAACTACCAGACTGAGCCTTACATGTGTCCGAACAGGAATTCATAAGTCCCCAAAGTAAACGTCTCCATGTAACGACTCTTGACACGTTTCCTGAGAGTTGGCTTATTTTAATTATCGATTCTTTCTCACTGTCCATTCTAGTTGATTTATTCTGCCATTTCTCTTGGTTTGATGATCTCCCCATTTTTGCTCTTTGGTAACGACTCAGGTTTTGTTTATGGGTTTTAACGCCCCCTTTGTGTGATGCTTACATTTTCAACCACAGTAAAAATGTACTGAAGCCAAGCTCACCTCCATTTCCTTACTGCTGACCCCCATTACCCTCCCCCAACTCCTAAATTACCTTCATTTTTTTTCCATCATCTTTTTTTTTAACACTACCTAGATACGTTAGCTGCCTGATTAGTTTATCTATTCCATGTGGATGCAGTGAGTTTATAAGAGAATTTCACAAACAAGTAGTTTTTTAGTGAACTTAAACAGAATTTTAAAGGAGACCTATTTTTATACTCAATAAAAGCACAAAAGTGCATAAAGTATAGCATGGCGTACAAAGGGAAATCCGCTCATAACGTTCCATGTATAAAAGTAATAATTTTCTTGGATAGCGATGTTCTTTGAAGACCCAGTGCCTCACTGCCTGTGCACAGACAGGATGGTTTCCACACACCGGGAACTTCCGGCTGCTGGCACTTGACAAACACACTTCACATGAGCCACCGAAAGCAACAGGCAGGAGCTGAGGTGTGCCTCGTGACAGAGCGCAGCTGGCCACTAGGCAACCTGGATGTGCACATGCGGGAGGCTCCAGTCTTGCTGTTTGATCAAACTTCTTTTATGTAGTCGCATAGACTCCATTTTTCTCTTCTGTGAAAAATGACAAAATAAAGCAATATGACAAGTTTGAAAACACATTTGAAAGAATAGAATTTCCTCCAGGGTCCTCAAAGAGATTTTTCTTTTTTTTTTTTTCTTTCCTTTAAAAATGTGACGCTTATTTTAGGAGGCACATTACATTCCCCCTTCAAAATCAGAATGACTGGAAATAATCAAAACATAGCGTAGTAAAAAAAAAAAAAAGAATTTTGATCAAATGGATATTGACAAAGGGCCCTCGATCCCATTTTTCTTCACCCAGCTTGTGTTCAAAATCCGTATGCCTCGTCCCCTGCATCACACAGGGAGAAGCGTCCTAGGCCATTGTCACAGACCCCCACTTTGTCTACTTTTGCTCCTGTACATATGTTGTGGGTATCAGTCTTTCCCATTTGTTCTGTGACACCTTTGTTTGAATGGACTGTTTTGAAATGGAGGCCTGTGTCTCAGGTGTGGGACACCTAGTGGTCATGGCGTCCCATCCTGGAGCGCTTTGGGGCCAGCTGGGACAGAGCCACCTGAAGTCTGAGAGCAGTTATTAGCATGATACCGTTAACAAGTGTTTTGTTTTGTTTTCCAAGGCCGAGAGAAACAACCTTCACAGCCACTCCAGGTTTAGGGGAGGAATAGCTGGAAAGCCCTTTTGTTTAGAAGTCTGAGTGGGTTGTGGGGGGACCTTTTTATAGAGTTTGCATGCCAGCGCAGGATCTGTTGCTGTCAGACAGAGAGAGGGAGGAGCTACCTGAGGCAGTGCGCTGGGGGACCGTGTAAGTGTCCCATAGCACTAGGGAAGCAAATGCATGGTGAAGTCATGTCTTCTGGTAGAGGTTATCTAGCATGCAGAGTGTAGTGTGTTGAAACTGTATGACGTTGCTGTATCAAAGTTGTAAAATTAAGCATTATTTATTGAAAACTATGTATTTTTTTGTAAAAACCCGATCACACAGAGTATCAGTGGCTTGTGCTTTGTGCTTCAATCAAACCAGCTTCGTGGCCGCCCTCCTTGGAATGCAGTGTTAATGCTCAGGGTTGAATTCATACACTCCAATGTCTCTTTTGCAGGAGTTTTTCACAGAGGAATACATTTGTTCAAAAGACCAATAAAATCGTGTGATCAATCTCCACATGTGGCTTTTATGTGACTTTTGTTTTTGTTGTTTTTGCTTTTCCCATTTTGCATTGGGTAACTACTGTGTGACTCCTAAAGTGTTGTCTCGAAGCTGAGAGATTTGAAAAGTCCTGGTGTCTCCATGTCCAACCAGGACCCATAGCCTGGGCAGGACTGGGGCCCTCAGGAAGCGATACTTTGGGCAGGCTGCTGAGCTGCCCACAGTTGATTAAGCATGGTGATCGTGTCTTGGTATTTTTAACTGGCCAATAGAGTGAATAAAAAGCATAGGCAAGTATAGAGGGGTAGGCTAGCCTGTTTGTCAGCGGTAGAAGATGAAGGGACTATTCAGGGGCAGTTGCTGATGTTGGATTCAATGCCAGCCAACTCCATTCCTCAGTGTCTTTTTTTTCCCCCCTCTATAAACAATTTACAGTGTAAATGTATTTTGACATAGAAACCATTCTGTATTGAGATTCTTGCTATAAGATGTTTTTATGAAAGCCTGTAAGTGGTCCTTGCAATTATTATCAGATTTTTTTAAAGATGTGTTTACATGGTGAGTGTTTGTTGCATATTAATTAAATTTGGTTTTGTAGAAACATCTGTGTCGTATCATGACGGATCTCCACGGGCACGGCTTACACACTCACATGCTTGGCTCACACACTTACTCCTAAGTCCCTGGTTTGGCCAATGTCACCTTGAAACCAAAGAGCACATTCCAGGTTCCATGTGTGGGACGCTCTCTGGAGTTTATGAGAAATATTGTTACCTAATGGTTGATGTTTCTCATGGCACCTCCATTTGGTAGGATTTGACTTTTATTTTGAGGCAGAAAGGTAGACTCTGCAGCCTTTCATCTTAAAGTAATTTTTTTTTTAAAGAAAAGAATTCAATAAATACATTCATTGACATTTCTAGCTAAATTGCCATTGTTGAGATTTTTTTTTTCCTACTTGTGAACATGGTCACCTCACCTACCAGATCTAGGCGGGGTACTGTAGGGTGGGGGTCGGCTGTCACCCCAAGAGTGTCTTCCTTCACACAACCACTGTCCCATCTTTGAACGTGAAAGGACACTGCTGGGAAAATTCCTCAGCCTACCAGAAAGTAAATAATTTCACACATTGGGGAGCTTGGTGAACTTGATGTAGCCAATCCCAATTCTGACATTGGTCAGAGCATGTGTCATGTCACTAGAATTGGTCCTTAAGATACTCTGGGGCCAGTAGAAGAAGAACGAAGTCCCAGGGAACCCTTCTGCCATATTGTTTTGTGCATTATCTGCTAGGACCCAGCACCAAGTGTATGGTGACCTGTGAACACACAGCTGGACTGGATCTAAGGGGCAGCATGTAGTCAACAAACAAGGTGGCCCCTGGGGGATGGGGATGTAGCTCATTTGCTATGGTGCTTGCACAGCATTCTGGGTTTGGTCCCCAACGTTGCATAAACTGGGCATGGTTAGCACCTTCCTACAATCCCAGCACTGGGAAGGTGGTGACAGGAGAACCCCCTGGTTGAGGCCATCTGTAGCTTCAGAACAAAAGTGACCCTTGAGGTGCCTCTTTCTGGGAAGCTAAGCCAGCTGTCTGACTGGCTGAGTCAGTCTTGTAACTTCACACACCCCCAGCTGGAAGATGTCCCATCATCATGCTCCTCCTGAACAAACGGCCTCACCCCACGCCTCCGGGGACCCCAGAGAGCAGGCTTCCTGGCTGTTTCCCACTCTGGACTGCCTAGGGGAGCTACCATGCTGCTCTGTTGTCAGACTCCTGAACCCCAGAGTTGAGGCTGTGGTCACACCCAAAACTTGGTGCTTTGCTGCCCAGGGTTGAATTGGGAAACTGAGGAAATAGGAAGCCCGAGCAGCACTGTAATCTTATATTTCAGAGGTCAGACATAGAGGAATCCAGATAGCAGAGCAATCACCTAAGAAGAATACTGACTGAGCCTACAGGAAGACAGAGCAAAGTCCCAAACAGGGCAAGTCCCCTTGGCACCACCCTTAAGTTGGACTGAGGCCACTGGTGACTCTTGCAGCTCATTAAGAATCTCTTGAATTACACACACACACACACACACACACACACACACACACACACACACACTTAATTTTGGTTTGAATGACACTATAATCAAACAAAAAAATTAGTCTCATAATTTGGGAGGGCAACTTGCACTACGGTGGTCACTGAGATGTCAGTAGACGCTCCTAAGGCAGGGTGATTAATGTGATCAGCTTCCTTTGTTCTTAGCCCAGCAGACATGCAAATAAAGCCTTGTGGTCATGGGGAAAGGCAAAGAGAGTTTCTGTGACCTTACTGGGCACCACAGCCAGCTCTAGCTCCAGGTTTGGGAGAACCTGAGTTATTCATCTTTCCCCTTAAATATGGCCAGGCAGAAGCCATAGCTCCATTTTTCTTGGTATTATTGGTATGGGTCTTTTATGTCTCTCCACCTTGAGTAGATGGACAAAAAAGTTTAAATAGCTGAAGAATTAGAGAGGTGCATCATATATCGTGGAGTACCTGGAGGGAGTTACCAAAACACTTTGGAAGCCTTTACAAGAAGAAAACAGAAATGTTAAGAGTTTCTGCAGTCACAAACTGGACATCAGGTTGCCCTGCTTACTTTTTGTGTTTATTTATGAGAAATTTTCTCATTGACACATTTTTTGGGGGGCCAGGGAGGTGACTCCCAAACTAAAGGTGTGCCTAACTGGAGTTCAATCCCCAGAATCCACAGAAAGGTGGAAGGAGAAAGAACCAGCTTCACAAAGTTGTCCTCTGACTTCCACACATGCTCCATGCCCCCCCCCCACACACACACACTACATTTTTAAAACATGGGAAGATTACTACATATTTGCTGAGCTTTTCAGCCTGGGGTGATACATGATCTGTCTTTTTAGAACATGTGTTGGTTCCTAGGCTAGATATTTCTACCACCTAGATGCTCAGTCCCAATCACTGGTCTTGCCAAGTACCTCTGGCTCCAGTGAGTGACATCTATAAAACAAAGTCCTCAGATATTGTGTGTTCCTAATTCCCTCCTGAGAGTTCAGCTTGTAGTTTTCCAAACACTTGGACTATAAGTAAACCTATAGGGGGATGAATTGAGAACATGAAGCCAGAGTCAAAGTGGATTTGAAGAAGTGAAGGGTGAAGAAGAGGAGGAGGAGGAGGCAGAAAGTAAAAGGTAAGGAAAGAAAGGCCAATTTGGCAAGGATGCATAGAAAGCACACACAAAGCTCACAGCCAGAGACCGGCTTGTGTTAAGTGTTGAGATAAGCATCTGGATTCAAATGGTCCCCTGCTCATTTCTGTGTTGTGTCATATTGTGAAACTCAGGGTTCATGCTAGAGATGCTAAGTCATCAGCAAAAGCCCCAGTCAGGTTCATCCTGTCCTATGTAGGAAGTCAGGGAAGTGAGAAATCCTGCACTTTGGCATGCACCTTCCTATTCTAGATAGAACTGGGAGGTTCTGTAAAGATCACTTTGCCAAACCCCTCTTCTCTTGGGAATGTTTTCCTAATACAAGTCCAAGCTCATTGAGAGCCTTTTGATATGGAATCAACTGAGCTAAATAGGCTGAACATCTCATGCCTCATCCCTGGGGCCTTCTCCTGAACAGGCAGTTTTCTCATAGATCAGAACCACTACAGCTCAATTCAAAGGGTTCACAAAGACAGCTAGGCTGGTCCAAAGAATTTATTGAAAGTTTGAGCTCAGTGACCCAGAAGCTATGGGACATGGGTATAGAGAAGGTAGAGGGCCTTTGGAAGGAGGTGCAGCCCAAAGCAATGGAAACTCCTAGGTCTGGCCTGGAATGGTAGGTCTACTTTCACTCAGCATACAGTGAGTATGAGCCAGTATTCCATAGCTAGAATAAAGAGTAGATGGATTAAAAGAGCTACTTGCAGAAAAGTAATGAGTCCAAGATGTAAGGAGAATGCATTTTGGTTGTATTGTGGTTAAGAAAAAGGGAGTCAGCAAGGTGAGAGGTATAGTCAGTAGAGCCCAAATCCATAAAGATGGATGAAGAAGTGGCAGAGGACTGCTTGAAAGGTGGGGTAAAGAGAACCCACCTTCAGTGTCTGAGTCTTTCTGATTAGAACAGGTAGATTTGAGCCAAGCCTTGAGCCTACCCTGAGTTGACAGCCCTGTTCCCATCCATTACTTCCCCTTACAGAACTGTGAAATTACCTATGACCTTGGGGCCTCAGGGCAGTTACAAGTGAAGATTAAGGTTACCTGTAGCCTCAGCAACCTACACCATACAGTCTGAAGAAGATGGTCTTAGCTCTGCCACTTTCCAATCAGAAAGATCATTCAGGAATATGTGTTCTTCAAGTAGTGACTTGTCCTGGAACTACCACAGAAGTAAGTTCTTGAGGACAGTGTCCTGGTTTCTATTACTATGACGAGACACTATGACCACATCAACTCTTATAAAAGAAAGCATTTAATTGGGGCTGGCTTACACTTTAGAGGTTTAGTCCATTGTCATCATGGCAGGAAGTATGATGGCACACAGGCAGACATGGTGCTGGAGAGGTAGGTGAGGGTTCTACAGGAAATGAATGTCACACTGGGCATGGTTTGAGCTTCTGAGACCTCAAAGCCCATCCTCCAGTGACACACCTCCTCCAACAAAGCCACACATCCTAATAGTGCCACTTCCTATGGCCAAGCATTCAAACACAAGAGTCTGTGGGTGCCATGCTTTATTCAAACCACCACAGATAGTGAGGGCCCTGCTCTCAGAATCTATCCAGAAGCTGGGACTTTAGTGTGCAAGGAGGCTATCCAGATTGACCTGCACTCCAAACCAATGCACTAAACCAAGTGAACGGAGAGACTAATGGGATCCCTATAGGTTCCTCAGCACCAGGGTGCTGGGAAGATACACAGGTGTGGAAGATACAAAGCCAAACCAGTCAAGAAGAGGTGGGTGGGAGACATGGAAGTGTCCAACATCTACCCAGAAAGCTGCTGATTTGGGCTGAGAACATTCCAGCAGGGAAAAGCTGGGGATCTCTGACTTCTCTGTATTTCTTTCCTCATAGGGGACAAAGGGCAACTGTATGCAGTTAAATGGTGGGGCAGGAGTCTGCTCCCAAGTTTTCAGCCATGGTTTTATGCTTCAGTAACACCTGATGGATGCCATTCTCCTGAATAAAATTAACTAAGATCTATAAAACCACATTGGAAAGAGTGGGGCATCAGCACCTTGGGACCTATAGGGTAACTCATCACAGAGTGTACAGTGGTCTCTAATTGCTCTGTGGAGAGTCAGGCGAAGGGTCAAGGATCTTTTCAGCTTTGTATCCATCAGCAAAGCATGGAGAAGTAGAGAAGCTTAAAAAAGATGAAGTCAGAGATCACTTTTAAATATCTGATTTTTGTAATAATTCTATCATGAAAAAACTGCAGGACATTAGCCTTTATTATCTGTGAGGGACTTCATGAGAAGACCATGCACCATGATGCCTTGGAAGTTCCCTTCCCCTGCAGTGGTCTCCAGAGAAGTGGCCAGTATCTTTGGCAGCCTAGTCTGGGAATGTTTGCTGAAGGAGAGCATTGTAATGATTCATATTATTTCCTGCTAATATATAACTCTGGCTAAAGACAAGGGAGACATGATCCTTTCCTAACATTTCATGCTTGGATCAAATGTTTTACCTGTGCATACTTAAAAAAAAAAACAAAACAAAACAAAAACATCCTTGTTGGAAATGTCTGCTCACCAACTTTGAAGGAGAGATCTGAGGCAAGGTAATTAGTGAGGTGAGGTGAAAGGCCTCCACTCTGAAGGAGAAGAAATCATCTCAAGTTCTGTGTTCTGTAGTGGGTACCAGGTGGTATTTGGAAGAATGGCCTCCAATTCTCCTGGGCTGTGAAAAGTCAGATAGTTCATTTTGTCATGAATTAATTGATGACTGTCTTAGGGTTTATATTACTGTAACAAAACACCAAGACCAAAAAGCAACTTGGGGAGGAAAGGGTTTCCTTGGCTTACACTTCCACAACACTGTTCATCATTGAAGGAAGTCAGGACAGGAACTCAAGCAGGGCAGGACCTAGAGGCAGGAGCTGATGTAGAGGTCATGGAGGGGTGCTGCTCACGGGCTTACTTTCCTCATGGTTTGCTCAGCCTGCTTTCTTATAGAACCAAGGACCATCCACCCCAGGGATGGCACCATCCACCATGGGCTGGAGCCTCCCCATTGATCACTAATTGAGAAAATGCCTCACAGCTGGATCTCATGGAGGCGTTTCCTCAACTGAGAGTCCTTCCTCTCCGATGACTCTAGCTTGTGTCAAGTTGACACACAAAAAGAGCTACTACCATGACAAAAGTGGGCTACCCTGAGATTCTTTTCAGTCCAATAATTCGAATGGCCACTACGTATTTGCAGTGAGTGCTGGCTTACAGGTGTTAACGGCTCTCAGATCCCAGGTGCAGGAAATGAACAGAATAGAGACAATGTCCTCTGGATGGAGGAAGCTAGCCCTCACTGAAGGATCCACCTTTGAACACTTTGACTCATCCAGTGGAGGCCACAAATAGTGGCCACAGGCTCTCTGGTTTTGTTGCTTTGGGTTGAGTCTATAGGTTTGAAGCCCCCAGTTGCTCTGCCCTAACAGAGCTACAGTCATGAGTATCAGAAGGCAAGACAGCAGAAGAGTGACTTCCCAGGCTAGCAAATTCTCAAGCTCAAATGTGATATAATTATTGGACTTTGGTTTTTGAGACATGGTTTTATGTAGGGTAGCTCAGGCTGGTTTTAAATGGCTGTTTGGCTGAGGATGTCCTTGAGTTGCCTCCTCCTGCACTTCCTGATCTAGGTGACTACCACCGCTCCTGGTTTATTAGGATGGAATTCAGGGCCCCACGTGTGTTAGGTAAGTACTATGTCAAGGAAGAAGCTTGAAGCCGAAGCCACGAGGAACGCCGCTAACTGGTTTGCTCCCCCTCGCTTGCTCAGTGTTTTTTCTACAGCTCAGGTCTATCTGCTCAGGAGTGGCACCAACCCCAGTGGTCTGTCCCCTTCCACATCAATCATTAATCAAGAAAATGTCTCACTTACATGCCCACTGGCCACTCTGATTGAGGCCCTCTGCCCAGGTGTGTCTAGACTTGCATGGAGTCGACAGAAATTAACCAGCACACCAGCCCTAGCCCACTTTGACACGGTTCCCTTGGTGCATTGCTATTTCAATTGCCAAACTTCTCTAGTTGAGGAGACATAAGCACGCCCCATCATTTACGGAGACACCAACACTTCCTGAAAGAGGACTCTGGCTCCCTGACAAAACAAACCAACAGACAGACCTGCTTTCTCCATAGCCACCCAGAGTGTTTGGAGAAAGGCCTCATATGGGTGCATTCTCTCAGTGGGTCCAGCTGACTCTCATACTGCTGAGTCACAGATATCGTCCACAGATATCCAGAGAACTGAATTAGGGAGGAATTATACAGACCTACATTGTATCAAAATACAGTTTCTCTGAGTCACCGAGTGAGATTTCTATTAATACACATGCACACGCACATAAACGCATGCATGCACTTATTGGCTCTGCTTCTGCCATTGTTTGCAGAATGCATACTCTGCCTTTAGGGCTCTGGTCAGACGAGGGAGTTTGGGAAACATATCTGCAGTGGCCATGTAGCACAAAGAGCTGGTATGAGGAGACACAGACAACCTTGATTGGGGAAAGGAACATGACTAGCTAGGACCCTTCAAGGGTCAAAGGCCCTAGACTACAATTAGTTTGCTTCCTGGCCCACAGGATGGGCACTGAAAGATGTGGCGTTGAGTGGAGGGGGTGGACAGGAAATGCTTGCAGTTGGATCCTTGCTTTTGCTGCGACCCAGAACACTTGTGCTTTGTAAAGGATTCCTTTTTAAGCCTCTTTTTGCCGGCCCCATCCTCAGACTGGGCATCTAGATGGTGGGGATACAGTGAGAGAGTCGGAAATCAAACAATAATTATTCCACGCCTGGATCATCCTGTTGCGGGTTGGCTACATGACATTGTTGGCAATGGGATAGAAAACTCGATAGGCCTAGGGGATGGGCAGTTCTTGAATATTCACAGAGATACTAAACTGGGCTCCATCCATTTCTCATCTGCAAGTGAGCATGTGCACCATGTACTGCCTGGTCCTGATGTTGTAAGACAGGATTACAGTGTCCCAGCGATCGCACCACAACAGATTTTTGTGTTTGAGTCCTTAACCCCTGTAAAACACAGATCATAATCCTTGTTTCTTGTGATTGTTGGCTGTTTAATGAGCTTTCATGGAGCTTTTGGATACCTACTGACTTTAGAGACATCAGACCTGACACAGCTTGATAGGAAGCCCTACAACTTGGGTCATCAAAGAAGAGATGAAAGGCAGAAATCCAGTTTAGGATAGAGAATGGATTCTATGCCTTCTCATACAGAGAAAAGCAAAGGAACACATTCCACCAGAGACAACAAAGCAAACAAACAAACAAATATCACAGGGCTGAAGCAATGACTTTGCTGTTAAGAGCACTGGCTGCTCTTCCTGAGGACCCAGTTCAATTCCCAGCCCTACAGGGTGGCTCACAAACACCTGTAACTTCAGTTCTAGGATATCCAACACCCTTTTCTGGTCCCTGTGAGCATCATTTACATGGTGCACATACAGATATGCAGGCAAAACACCCATACACATAAAGTAAAACTTAAACAACTTTTCCTACCTGATTCTAGGAAGCAGATTTTAAAATTAAAATCACATGGAGAGGGGTTGGGGATTTAGCTCAGTGATAGAGTGCTTGCCTAGCAAACACAAGGCCCTGGGTTCGATCCTCAGCTCCACCAAAAAAAAAAAAAAAAAAAAAAAAAATCATATGGAGAGCTAGTCTGTATGCAGTGTGAAGGAAATTGGGTTTTCCTAAGTAGAAATGACTAATACAGGTGACATCTTAGAATCACCATGCCAGTCTTTACAGACATAGGCAGGAGATGGTAGGAACCATGGAGAAATGCTACACACCAGGTTAGATGCTAATGACCCTCTGTGCATGAGTGACACAGAAATGGACAAGCCAGTACAGCTGTCCTCTGGTAGTTTCTATCTTCTTACTTAAACTAGACTCCATCAAGAACCAACCTGGCTTCAGAGAACCAAGGGGCAGACTGTGCAGAACCCAAGCTTAAGACAGACACCACATGATCTAAGCCAGATCTTTGCACATGAAAACAACATAATTAAATGAAAGATTATTACTAACAAAGATGGGAAGGACTCAGGCCTTCTGCCTGTGTTCTCTGCACTCAGCACTAGTGCAGAAGAGTGTGGAGCAGCGGATGGACCCTCCTGTGAGTCCTGCTTCAGGGTTCTCACTCACCTCCTGTGTAGACTCTGAGGGGAATGCCCTTAGTGTCAGGCACTGCCTCTCATCTCCCTGTTCACCAAACGTGGTTCCCAGTTGCTCATCTTTAAAGATTCCTACCCTCAATGTCATCTTTTCCAGTCATTTGTCTGATGCATGACCTTTTTCAAGCCCACAACTTCAGTAGTATGCTATGATTACCTCTGGGTCTCAAGTGTATGTGTACTAGCTGAATATTTTACTCCCTAGTCACTGCCCAGAATATGTTTTATATAGTTCTAGGGGGAAAATTCAGTAACAAACATTGCATTTATATATTTACTCTTTTTTTTTTTTGAGACATGGCATTGCTTTGTAGTCCATGATGCCCTCCGACATAGCCCAAGCTGTCCTCCAACTCATAACAATTCTCCTGCCTCAGCTTTCCAAGCGCCGAGATCATAGGCATGAGCCTTGTTGTACTGCCTTTGCACCCAAAAAGTTTGAGCTCCTAACCAGCTTTCGAGGGTTAAACAGATGTGCTGTGGTATTCAGGGAACCCCGCTCCCCCCCACAGGAGTCAGTCTCAAGAGAACAGGCAATATATTTCCTTCTCTGAGAGGGTTGCTAATGACTGACTCCCTGGCAAGATAGTATGTGGTTCTATAATACTGGCACCACGGACCTCAGTTTGCTGTGCTGGGGGAAGGAATAGCCTTTAGATATAACAAGGGGTGGGGGAGCCTGGGCTAGATCCCCACTCTCGCTGGCATGCTCTCTAGCATGCCTTACTTTTCTCCCAGCTTGTCCTGCTCTTATCTCTGTAAAGACAGCCCTTGAAAGATAATCGGCCAATCTTATCAGTTTGAAGGAAAAATAGGGAATTTACATTTTTTTAAAAAAGTAATTTAAGCTCGAACCCCACCTTCCCTGGTAAATTCTACAAATAGACATGAAAAGCACCCTGCAATTGCTCTATTTCCATGATTGATTGGGCTTCTGAGAGTGCTGTATCTTGGTTGCTATTATGGTTGGTTATTTTTCTTTTGGTTTGTAAAGGGTTTAATAATCTTAAGGATGAAAGACACTGTGTAATGAGTCTTATTATATTTAATGCATTTTAGTACTTATTTCTTTAAAACACCCTGGTGAAAGTCATTCATTAGTTTCCGACATGGAGAAATATTAACATATTAGTATAGTCATAAACGTGCTGTGTCATAGTTAGTACTGGGAGCACGATAGAGGCCAGACAGGGGGTAGGAACATATGATGCATAACAGCAGACAGCGAACATCCTGGGTGCCCACATAATTCTCCTTGAACATCGCTGAGTATTTCTCTAGATCCTGGGAAACAGCAGGCACCCTATGCTGAGGAATGGCCTCATGCTGAATAGGACTCTCTGAAGTATTTGGCTTTCCCATTAGTAAGATTCAAACGATGCTAATAAAATATTTACTAGCTATTACTCTTCTTGACCCACTAGCAGAGTTCACTAATGGACTCAGGCTTCCTAAGCGGAAAGCTATTTCTTCAGCGTCTAGACCAGCAGCTTCCGCACATGCATGTCTGTAGTGCTGGAGCTCCCAAGTCCCAGAGTCATATCTGGAGCTGATCTAAATGCCCTGTCTTCCAGCACCACAGGCTCCATCTCCATGTCCTCACCAGCAGTAGAAATTCTCTCCAGTTAGAGACTAGGAGACACATGTATCATGTAGTTGATGACTGTAAGCAAAGCTGCAGAACCTGGCTTGCAAAAAGAGAGGAAGGAGGAAGTTGAGGCAAAGCTAGCACCAATGTGCCAATGGTACTTGAGCAAACAGCCCTCAGAGGCCAACCAGGCAGCTGCACTGGGGACTCTCCTGCAGCTGTGAACATGGAGTGGGTGTCTTCCTTCACCACCACAAGCCTCCCTCCTCACTTCCGAACTCAGGTGCAGACAGAGTCTTCTTCCCCTGGGCTATAATCTTTGAATTTTAGTTTCCATAGCATGAGGCAGGTGTAACCCCTCTTCTGGGACTCAGCACTCCAATGTAAGGAGTTTCTTGAGGACAGGGAGTGGAGGAGATCAAGACGGGAAGAATAAAACCCCAAACAGATGGGTACCACTTGTCTTCTCTATCTGTATGCACGAATTGTGCAGACCCACACAGACACAGGGTTACACATATGTGGTGTGCTCTTGTACCAACTTCCTAACATCGATGAAAAGGGTTTTTAAGGTCTTCTCCCAAACCTTTCTGAAAAATCTACTTAAAGACACTAATCTTTCAGGAAACCCTTTTTATTATATGAGGCATCTTTGACTGAGGGAAACAGAATGAAAGCATATGTACATGGATGGTTTTTATCGTTTTACAATATAGAGAATTTTAGACTGTGGGAAATGGTGAGGTTGAAACCAAAAAAGCACACACAATCAGAGGCTCAGAATTGGGCTCCATGAAAGGTGGATGCAGGAGCTGGAGAGGCGGCTCAGGAATTAAGGAGGACATGAGTTTGGTTCCCAGCACTCATGCCTGGAAGCTCACAAAGACCCGTAATTCCATCTCCAGGGGGGTCTAATGCCTTTACAGACACTTTCTTTCTCATGACCATACCCACACAGACCATCTCCTTTTCCTCTCTTCCTCCTAGTTCCCCAGAAATGATCGTGTGCCTGGGAACACAGCAGTAACCATGGTAATAGCATTGGAGAAGAAGGCTCCCCCGAGTGCTGGAGAGCCCACCACTCTCCTAACTAAACAGCAGCTAGGGAGACACCAAGAGCTTGGACAGAGTGCTCTGTGGCACTTGGGACCCCACCATGAAGCTTCTGCACAATGCTCCCTGTTAACCAGGGACACACACTCTCCATGGAACAGATTCTGGGCTTGGGGAAGCTGAGGAAATCTAAGCTGAGCTGAATCAGTCAGGCTGCCCATATCCAGTCACTTCAGAGAGCATGAATGTGGAACTAAAGCCACATCAAAATTAACATATGATCAACAAGAAGTCCATTGGCAGGGAAAGACCAGAAACCCAGTCTCTATCCAGGCTACTGTCAGCAAACAGTTCATGCATGTGAACCTGATGGCCCAGCCCTTTTGAGCAAATGCCTTTCCCTGCTCAGTCACCCACTCCCAGTCTCAGAAATGTTTTCTCTGTGTTGATAAACAGTCACTATGTTTGCTGTCTTACTGTGTGTCCTTGATACAATCCTTTGTCCTGGGGCACAAGAACCTGGTATTAACTTTCACCTCCAATGCATTTCCCTCAGAGTTAATGTACATACATCTGCAGCAATAACTGAAGAGTCACAGGAATGACCTGTCCTGTGTAGATGAGCCCTAGCCACAGCCAGGTTGAGGTGACTGAGCTGGGGTCCCATTCCTTTCCTCACCTCAGCATCTCCAAAGGTCGTCTATGAAAAATTTCACAGCATCCAGAGAAGCAGATCCATGAGTAAATAAACCTTGCCAAAGAGGGAATGAATATATCCGGAGCCACACTTCTTATGAAAGAGTATTAATTTTATTACTCTCTTCAACATGACCTTTTTCCTCTTTTGTGAAAATGACAGCCATTTTTGTTTTTGTTTTCGTTTCAAGACAGGGTTTCTCTGTGTAGCCCTGGCTGTCCTGGAATTCATCTGTAGACCAGGCTGGCCTCAAACTCAGAGACCTGACTGCCTCTGCCTCCTGGTGCTGGGATTAAAGGCACCACGACCTGGCAGGACAGCCATTTTTAATGTGCACAATTCTTGTTAAATTTTAAATTAAACAGGCACAAAGGGAAAAAAAAAAGTTAAGTTGAATGAAATGAAAGAAGTCCTTTTTTTTTTTTTTTTTTTTTTTTTTTGGGTTGGAATTTATGTCCTTAGTACAAGAAGAGTTTTCAGGACACAGCCACAAAGTGAATTCTTACTGCATCTTTTCCAACTAGGAAAGCTAATACCAGGGTGTGCTGGGTTCTTCTCTGATGATGGCGAGTTCTATTTCACGTCTCTGAAGCTGTGACAAACTGCTCTGACCCGCAGCAACTTCTGCAGGAAAGGGCTTATTTGATGCATACTTCCCAGTCACTATCCCTCTTCTGGGGAAGTGGAAACTGAAGCAGAGACCCTGAAGAATGCTGTTTCCTGGCTGCTGGCTCCCTATGGTTCAATTTCTGCCAATGTTCTTATTGTGGCGACAACCATAGTGACGTGGGCCCTCCCACCTCAATTAGCAATCCAGAAGAAGCCCAGTGGACACACCAGTCTGACAGAGGCCATTCCTTAGCTGAAGTTCTTCTTCCCAAGTGACTTTAGTTTCTGTCAAGTTGACAAGGAAAATTAACCAGTACACAGGGAAAACAGTCACACCTTTGAGTTCTCAGTGGTACCCAATAGAAAGGTAATGATTGCTTGTTCTTGTCCCTCATCTATCACTTCAGAGACCAGGCCATTACCAGGGTACTACTGTTTACTGAGGTAATAGTCACACAGTCCAGAGCCCAGGATGGATGTGCTGGCCCAGACATTCCATGTGCCATGCCTCCTCACAAGTCATTGGCTGAGAGTAGTCACGTGGTCAGCTCCAGGGCTGCTGAGAGCAGTCACCTTGAATGCAGGAGTGGGCTAGGGATCTACTTTCTAAGAAGAAAGGTATGGACAGTACCAAGCCTTCAGAGGATAGAGTCCTGCAGGCTGCTTGTGTTAGTGTGACCATTAAGATTTTTTTATTTTAATCATTTGTAGACACAATGACAGAACAGAATGTCTACTTAGTAGCTCATGTCATTGGGTGTCAGACTTGCGACCAGACAACTAGGATCAGTTATTCAAGTCCATGTTTGATCATTCAGGACTTGGTATGAGTCACACTGAAGGACTAGATCTGAAGGAGAAACAAGCACACCTGGGGCACCTGCATCTGAAATGGTGATTAACCTGTCCCCAGCCTGTATCCTGCCAGGCTGTGCCACTGAGCATCCTGGAGATCTGGGGCCTTGTCTCCCTCAAGCTTACCAGACCACACACATTGTTCTCAGGGAGAGGAAAGGGACTACAGTGGGGTTCTCACTATGGAAACCTCCAAGAGCTTCCACTGTTGGAGGCGTGGGCTCCCTGTCATCCATACTCCCCTGGTCATCTACAACCCTCCCACATCGTCTTCATGTGGGGAGGAAAGGCATCACATAGGCAAAACTCCCAGGAGAAGTGAGGGAAATGGAGACACCTGTGAGCACCAAGGCAGTAAGCCCTCCTCAGTGAGAAACAAGGGCGCCCATTAGACAATGGCTGCAATGGAAAGAGAGCCATGCCCTGTGGGTCAGCCACTCTCCCCCTTATAGAGAGAGAGGAAGTCTTATCAAATAAAAATGCTATTGTTATTTTTGCTCTTTGGGGGAGCCTGCCACCCAGCTCCCAAATAAATTACACACAGAAGCTTATTCTTAATTATAAATGCCCAGCCTTAGCTTGGCTTGTTACTAGCCAGCTTTTCTTAAATTATCCCGTCTACCTTTTGCCTCTGAGCTTTTATCGTTCTCTGTTTCTGTATACCTTACTTTGATTCTTACTCTGTGGCTGGCTGTATGGCTGGCCCCTAGAGTCCCCCTCTCCTTGTCCTCTCGTTCCTTATTTTCTCTTGCTTCCACATTTCTCCTTCTATTTATTCTCTGTCTGCCAGTCCCACCTATCCTTTCTCCTGCCTTGCTATTGGCCGTTCAGCTCTTCATTAGGCCTATCAGGTGTTTTAGGCAGGCAAAGTAACACAGCCTCACAGAGTTAAACAAATGCAACACAAAAGAATATAACACAGCTTTGCATCATTAAACAGATGTTTGAAGAGCATAAATAAATGTACCGCATCTTAAAAGTAATATTCTACAACATGCTATCAAGGAAAAGACCTTAGGAAAGAGAAGGGACTGGGGAAGCAGCCGAGGCTAAGATGTTTGCCTGGGGTTGGGCTCTATCTCCAGCATTAGAAAAAATAAAACTTATAGAACCCAAAGTGTCTTCACAAAATCCCATCCTTGGGTGCTAATAGAAGGCTCTAAGCTGAAAGTCTTTGCCCTGTGTTGTCTGGGGTACTCTCCCTACCGCTTGAAGGTGTTCTAAAATGGAAAGCTGGGTTAGAGGCATTTGAATGGGTGCAGAGGAGCCCTACAAGGCCTGAGCCCCTCTGGCTTTGTCATGGTTTCTAGACATCACTGCATGCATAAGAAGGCCGAGGGTGTGCGAGATCCTGCCTCATCCTGTAGAAGCTTTGGGAATCCTGAGTCTAGTGCCTATTTCCACCATGGCTGTTTCTACAGCACTAAGGTTTGTACTCAGTTTCTGAGTCTCGACTCACACCTAAGAGCAGAGAAAAGATGTTCCCTCTCTGACAAATTCCAGTGCTTTTGAAGTCCCGGAAATGCAATGGAACCTTTCCCATCCCATCCTTCACTCACACCTCTGCCATACTCCTGGAAATAACGCAGGGTACTCTACAACTCAGAGAAAGGAAGATATACCAATCATTTATAAACTTTTAAATGCTGTATAAGCAAAAAAATAGACTATTCCTCAGGGTTTGTATTGCTCTACTGTTCTATCTGATGCTGCACATTAATAAAATATAAATAGACACAGAGGAAGACAATACAGGACTGTGAGAGGCCAGTCAGTGGTGGGCCAGCATTGGATCCCTAGCATTGAGATACATAGGTAGACAGACAAAAGGACAGAGAGACAGATGATTGGATGGAGGGTAAATAGATGGACAGACGGATCGTTATATAAATGAGATAATGGGTAGAGGGATGGAAGAATGATAGATGTTAGATGGTTAAATGGATAGATAGGCAGGAGATATATGATAGATAGATAGATAGATAGATAGATAGATGATAGATAGATAGATAGATGGATGGATGGATAAGAAGATAGATGGATAGATAGATGGATGGATAGGAAGATAGATAGATAGATAGATAGATAGATAGATAGATAGATGATAGATGGATGGATAGGAAGATAGATAGATAGATAGATAGATAGATAGATAGATAGATAGATAGATGGATGGATAGATAGATGGATAGATAGATGGATGGATAGGAAGATAGATAGATAGATAGATGGATGGATAGATAGATGGATAGATGGATAGATAGATAGATAGATAGATAGATAGATATGATAGATATGATAGATAGATATGATAGATAGATAGATGGATAGGAAGATAGGTTGGATAGATGATAGACAGGTAGATAGAAGATAGATGGATGTATAGAAGGGGGCTATGGGTGGAAGGATGAATGGATAGACAGGTAAGTAAATAGGTAAGTAGATGGGTAGACAGATAGGCAAAGGATAGATAATGTAGCCATGATGTACTTACAGAATGTAAATAATTCTCTGTTCCTGAACAGCATTTAAATGGGTCTGATATTAAATAGTACTTTAGATATGGCTTTCATCTACAGATGCCATAGAATTTACTAGCTCCAGGTGCTAAGGGTGGTGTGTGCACAATAGGTTTGATAGCCAACATAGCCCTCTTGTCACCATGGCAGAAGTCCACCCAGGTCCTTCAGGACTGAGTAATGCCTGAGGCCAGCAAGTGGCAAAGGAGGAGTCTAAACCAGGTATGCTACAATCAGAATCTGTGCTGCTAGTGAACAGGAAGTCTGTCCTTGATTCTTCATAGAGGAAATATTTAAGTTTCCTCATTGGAGGAAAGGCTTTGAGCGTTTGTTTTTTTATTTGCTTGTTTTCTTTTTTTAAGACATGTGGATCTTAAATTTCTTTTTTTAGATTGTTAAATTTATGTGTATGAGTCTTTGCCTGTCTGTCTCTGTCTCTCTCTCTGTCTCTCTGTCTCTGTCTCTCTCTGTCTCTCTCTCTCTGTGTGTGTGTGTGTGTGTGTGTGTGTGTGTGTGTGTGTGTGTACTACACATGTGCCTGATGCCTGTGGTGATCAGAAGAGAGAGTCAGATTCTCTGGATCTGGAGTCTCAGCTTGTTATAAGCCACCATGTGGGTGCTGAGAGCAGAATCCAATTCTCTGCAAGATCAGCTGGTACTTTTAACCACTGAACCATTGCCCCAGTCCAGCCTGTAAGTGCTAATACCTGTGACTGACTGAATATGACTATCATTATGAGTAACTAGTTACTTCTACAAAGTTCTCTAGGGTCAAGTTGTACTATAGCTGCTATTGTCCTCTTTGTAACCTGCTGTGCCCAGCACACAAGCAACCTATACTCCTCTGTCTTTGTCTCTGGCATTGCAGTTCATCAACAAATGTCTCCAGAGAATGTCCCAAAGCTTGGACTCTTTCTATGCCTTGTACCACCACAGTAGAATGGAGCTGATATCCGCTTTCAACTCACTTGAAGTGGCTTTTAAAGAATCAGAGTTTCCAGGTGGTCCAGAACCCATCTGTCAATTTACATGCTACCTTCAAAACTGCCCCCTATCTGGGCCCCCTTGCAGGTAAGCTTTCATGGACCCGTTCAAGAATCCTTCTTGGCTCAAGAGCTCTCTGTATGTGAACAGCTCCATGGTAGGCACGGGCCTCAAGTTCTCAGCCAGGAAAACTAGCAGAAGTGAGTCCCTTATGGGCAGGGCTACCTTTGTGCCAAGCACTAATGTCCTTGCATTTCCAGTGTGGGGCTTTGAAATGGTATTACCATTACATATGTGAAAAATAACACACAGTGAGGCTAGTTACCCCTCCTGCGGACACAGGCCTTCTGGGTGCAATGGTACTCTGAACTGCCCTCCTGTAAGAACATTGGCTGGAGGTGATTTGGTGAGGCTGGTCAGTGCTAGGATTTGCTAAATTTCATTCATTTATTTTTCCTTTAGATACAGCTGTGACCTTTGTAGCTTTCTCTTTTTGAAGACGTTCCTCATCTTCCCTCCAGCTTACTCTCTTCAAGGATGCGGGCATGTCATGAATCCTCAGAGAGGTTCTCTGAATCTTTGGTCAGCTCCACCATTCTTTGTCTCTGTCATAGCTGGACATGGAGAGGCGCTAGACACACAGGCCTGGGAAGGGCTCATTAGACAAGAAGATTGACTGGTGTACAAGGGGCATGCCACAGAGGGCCGTGGACTATGTCATCTGCCGGGGTAGGCTTCGCTCTGGCAGCTTTGCATCTCCTGGAACCCTCTAAGCCCTCCAGTGGAAGCACACACACTTTCTCCCACTGAGGGTGGCTCTTGGTGAGTTAAGTTCCTTGACTCCTGTGATCTCTGTTCTGATGCATTGTCTGTCCCAGAACGTGTTCCCTCCTTTCTTCCATCCCAGACTCCATTCCCTCTGTCCCCTACCCATGTCAACACCTTCCTTTTGTTCTTGTAGCCAGCAAGGGACTCTGCTTCCAAAGCCAGAACACTCAGGAGCCTGCTGGAGAAGGAAGATACCCAAAACCTGGCATCGCTGGATCCACCTCACCTCATGCTAACACCTCAAAGTGCTTTACCTGTCTCAATTTCTCCTTTGCAGGGGAGAGGGATGATATGCCTCTGCCTGTTTTTAGAAAGCATGTGCTCATTTGAACACTTAGCAGCAGCAAGTGTTTAATAACCAGAGGGTATTTGTTAGCTCTGTGTGTGTGTGTGTGTGTGTGTGTGTGTGTGTGTGTGTACAAGTGTCCCCCTGTATATGTCTGCATGTGTGCACATTCTCTCAGGTTGTGTGAGTGTGTGTGTGTGTGTGTGTGTATGCATGTGCATCTGGTGAAGGTTAGACATACCTGTAGCTAGTGTATCTAGGAGGAAATCACTTCTCCCTCTCAATCTACAGCTCCTTCCAGGACTCAGTTTCCCTTACCCCATGCCCTGTGCTGTTGGAACATGCAGCTTCTCCCTTGGACCTCTGCACTGACCCCAAAATGACTGTGACACTGTGACCTCCTCGAGGAAAGGGTCCCTATCATGTATTTGTTCATTCATCCCCAGACAGCTAAGGCCAGCATGATTTTCCTGAAAAACAACAATGCATATGGAAAGACAGAATGGCTGTGTGTTTGATTGCAGGAGGTCTGCCCTCCATCATAGGCCAACCAAACTGCCACTAGGAAATACATATCCAGATCCTAATCTAAATCAGTGGGTGCAGGGCAGTGAGAACTCAAAGGAAATAGAACTTCAGGTCACATCCCCAGGCTGGCTCATCTTTTCAGCAGCCCATCCCACCCCCCAAATCCCATCTCCCACTCCTCTATACCCCCAAACCTTGTTATTATTGGGAAGCTTACCAACCAAACTGTGTTAACAGGTGTGGTGCTCCCAGGAAGGCTGCTGCTGAAGCAGCTGAGCCTGGGAAGCCTAGCACTCTTGGTAGGACCTGTTGGTCTCTTCCAGAGCACTCAGTTGCTGGAGGCATGGGGAGAGCCTCGGAGAGGGCTTCAAATCTTCCTTCCCTTGTTTTCTCTGTCAGGAACTAGACTTCGGCAGAACCAAATAAAAACCACTAAATTCCCTCTAAAGCCAAGTGAGTTCCCTAAGGCACCAGGGAGTTAGTGTTGGGTCTCTGTACTCTGTCTCTGCTCACTGAGCAGAGCTCAAACAAGTCTGCCTCTTTAACCCCCCTAAACAGTTGCCAGGGACTCGATGGGGGAGTGCTGGCCAGTGGATGCAGGGTTTCTCTGGAGGTGATGAAGAGCTGTAAATTAGTCAGCGGTGACACCTGTGTGGCATTCTAAACCACCTAAGGCCAACTGAGTTGAATATTTAAAAGGTGGCCAAACTTGGCCGGCAAGCCACTATGGGAGACCAAGAAGGGCAATGATGTCATTCTTCACTCCCTCCCAGCAGCTTGCCTCCTCTTCTGCAGGGAGGTATAAAGTGTGAAGAAAGGGCACAGGAGTTAGGGCTGGCGGGTGACTGGGGTGAAGGTCCCTAGTTCACAATCACGTGTGCAATGCTTAGAAGAATCACACTGTGACACCTCCCCGGGCCAGATAAAGAAAGCATCGGTTTCCTCTGTCAATTAGAGGGGTAGCTGCAGGATAAGAACAGGATGTTTGCCCTTAACTCTCAGGAAACACACCTTGAAACCTGAGAGGGGAGGGTGATGAAGGCAGCTACTCTTTCAAGCCCTCTCTCCAAAGAGTCTCAGGCTTTGTCATGGAAGGCTATCCTGAAGAGAATTAACTCACACTCGCTACTTTGTTTAAATGCTAAAAGTGTTTACTGAGGAGTCACTCAGTAAGGTCAAGAGATTAGTAACCTGTAGATGGAACTTTTGGAAGCAGGCCTTTTGGGGACTGTGGCTCAGAGCAGGTCTGGGCAGGCACTTGGTAGGCCTACGAAGGAGGCAACTTGATGCCTGTGTGGACTGCAAACTCTTTAACCCTAGCATGGAGAATTCCTCCTCTTGGGTGAGACAAGCCCTTTACTTTTGGCTTCCTCCAGTGTAGAGGGCACTGAGCCCACCTGAAGTCACAGAAGGAAGACAAGACTAAAAGGCTCAAGACCAACATTGTGCTCTCTTCCTCCTCCTCTTCCTCCTCCTCTTCCTCTTCTTCCTCCTCCTCTTCCTCTTCTTCCTCCTCCTTGTCCTATAATCCTTCCCTCTTTTTTCTCCTTTAAAAAAAAAGTGTCTTACCATGTAGCCCAGAATGCTGGAACTCAGGGTCCCTCACCTTCCACTGATGCCATCACACCCAGCTACAGCTACAACCTCTCAGTAATTTTTTTTTGTGCTTTTATTTTGGAACCCTGAGTATAGAGACCCAGGACACACCATCGTCCATGTCCCCTTTCAAGGAGAACTCCAGAAGCGGGACAAGAATCACAGAATGAGCTAATTCAACTCACTCTGAGCCTAATAGCTGCACAGGGACAAATCAGAAATGGTCCTACCTGGCAAGGATAAAGCTCTGCCCTCATGGGATGGGCCAGAGCTCCACATACTACAGGGGCAGGTGTCTATAGCAGAGGTGTCTCCTCAAATACATCCTTAGTGCTTCCTTCTTCCCAGGATCTGTGATTGCAACCATATTTGGAAATGGGGTCTTTAAAAATGATAGAACTAAGTTGAGGCCATGGTGGAGGGAACTCTTAAGCCAATCTTAATGATGTTCTTAGACAAAAGGGATGGATACCACATACAGAGGATGCAGGCCACAGGAGGATGAAGGCTGGGGGTGGGATGGCCAGCAAACTCCCAGAAGCTTCTTTCTCCTGGCCTCAGGAGAACCCCACATGGATTGTACCACCAGCCACCAGGACCCACGGAAAACTAACTTCTGAGATACTTGTTTGAGTCGGCCTAAGAAAGTGCCAATGGGATTTCCCTGGTCCTCCTTATCCCATGGGATGCATTCTGAGACTCCCCCTCTCCCCCTACTCCCTTTTCGCCCCCCCCTTCCTAAAATCAAGAAGTTTAGTTGATGAATCAGGCATAGTTACAGACTGACAACTCACTACAACTAACAAAGAATACATTTCTGGAATGGATTCAGCCCAGAGACACTGGAGAGCCTATTTGTATCTGTCTTAATCAGGATTTCTATTGCTGCCCTGAAATATCATGATGAAAAAGCAAGTTGAGGAGGAAAGGATCTGTTTGACTTACACTTCCAGATCATAGTCCATCACTGGGAGAAGTCAGAACAGGAACTCAAACAGGACAGGAACCTGGAGGCAGGAGCTGATGCAGAGACCAGGGAGAGGTGCTGCTTACTGGCTTGCTCATCACGGCTTGCTCAGTCTGCTTTCTTATAGAACCCAGGACCATCAGCCCAGGGGTGGCCCCACCCACTGTGGACGAGCCCTCCCCTATGGATCACTAATTGAGAAAATGCCTTACAGCTGGATATCATAGAGGCATTTCCTCAACTGAGGCTCCTTTCTCTCTGATGATTCTAGCTGACATACAAAATCAGCCAGTACAGTATCTATAAGCAGGAACTACAGAGAATAAAATGTGGAATGTCCTCTGGAAGTACACAGAAACCCTGGGCAAAGAGGGCATTTTTCTCCAGAGATGAAATGCAGGAATGTGGGTTCCTGGGCTTTGCTATGACAACTGAGGAGTAGCTGGACTTCATGGTAGCACCTTTCATCCCAGCACTTAGAGGAAGAGGCGGGTTCCAGACCAGCTAAGATTGTACTGTGAGACTCTGTTTAAATAAATAAATAACTTAAATTTGAGTGGTGGCATGCTATGGGATGGTCTTTCTGTACACTGTGAATCGGTGTTGCCACCATTGGTTAATAAAGAAGCTGCTTTGGCCTATGGAAAGACAAGTTACAGACAGGCAGGAAATCCAAACAGAGATACAGGGAGAAGAAAGGTGGAATCAGGGAAGATACTGTGGGCCGCCAGGGGAGCAAAATGTAATGGGACATGGGGAAAACCATGAGACATGTGGCAATACATAGTTTAAGAGAAATGGGTTAATTTAAGATAAAAGAGCCAGTTAGTTAGCAATAAGCCTGAGCCATAGACCAAATAGTTTGTAGTTAATATAAGCCTCAGTATATTTATTTGGGACTAAGTGTCTATGGGACACAGGAAAACTTCTGGCTACAGATTTCTTCAGTTCTTAGGTTTTAGGTTTTTATACTACTCGGTTTAAGTATTCTTTTAGTCCTTTTATTTCTTGGGCATTCACTTGTATGCACAAGCCATGTGGGTGTGCAAGTGCTGTGTGCATGTGAATGAGGGACAAAGTGTCTTAGGGTTTCGACTGCTGTGATAAAATACCAGAACTAAAAGCACTTTGAAGAGAGAAGGGTTTATTTCATCTCACAGCTTGTAGTTCATCATCCAGGGGAGACAAGGCAGGAATCTGGAGGCAGGAGCCAACGCAGAAGCCATGCGGGGAGTGTTGCTTACTGGTTTGCTCCTCATGACTTGATCAGTTTGCTTTCTTACACAAGCCAGGACTACCTGCCCGGGGGAGGACTGCCCTCTCACATCAGCCATCAGTCAAGAAAATGCCTCAGAGACTTGCCCACCAGCCAGTCTAGAGGGGGAATATTCTCAGTTGAGGTTCCATTTGCCCACATGAATCCTGTTTGTGTAAAGTTGATAAAAACCTAAGCAGGACACAAGGTGACTTAAAAGGTAACATTTACAGCCTGTATTAGTCTCTTGTCTCTGGTCAGTGTAAGAAATATAAAGCAAATTCACTTCCTCTTCTCTTCCTTGTGTGTTAAGATTATTACTTTTCTAAAACAAGTGAGATATCTGGGTTTTATGGGCACTGTAAAACATGGAGAAATGTGAGTAGGGGGGTGGGAGGAGAAAACCTTCACTGACAGTCTTTTTAAGAGGTAATAGGTTGGAATGGCTGGAGATAAGCGCTCATTTGAAGACATGAATGCCTGATGCTTGACATTTTAACTGTAGAGTTCCCTGAAAGGTACATTTATTTTCAGAGCAGTAATACAATGGCAATTTTTCTGATCCCTCTGGCATTATGGGGTAAATGCCACAGATGAATAAAAGGAAATGTTCACATTCACCTGTACAGGAGAACTCAGAGCCATGTATTTTCTTGTTTGTGTGTTTGCTTTGAGGAAAGGTCTTGTTGTATAACTGGATAGAAATTTACATGGCCCAGGATGGTCTTGAATCTGGAGAGCTGGGATTATAGGAATGAGTCATTGTGCTGGCTCCATTATTACTAACACTTTAAAAAAAGTCTCCTCTAGTATGATACTGTCACAGTCACCAAGCTGGGAGAAACTTAAACATATGCCAAATACTTCTTCAGAAACAACTTCACTAATTTCAATGAAAATTGTGTAGGTTGACCAGATGTACCACTTCTGAGAATGACCTAAGGACTCCATGTCAGCAATGTTTACTACCATAATTCACAAGAACTGAGCTATGGAACCAACATGAGTGTCCACCAGCAGAGGGATGGATAAAGAAAATGTGATATACACACACAATGGAATGCTTTTGAGGAGAATGTGTGAAACTGGAAACAGTCATGTTAAGCAAATTAAGCTTGTTTTAGGAAGATCGAAATTATCATGGTTTCACTTCTATGTGGATCTTAGATTTTTTTTATAGATACACAAAATCAAGGATGTAGAGAGATGTAGGTAGATGTGCTCAACATAATATATATACTGTATGAAAAAATGTGCTTCTCTGACACAGTATCAATTGTGATGAAAGTTTTTTTAAGAAAGAAAATATCAATAAAAACAATAGCCAACACATTTAAAAGACACTGTATGAACACTCATATTTACATACATAGTTTAAATGTATATACTGGAGGGCTAAGTGTGGTTGTCAGCTTGAAACATCTGGGAAGAGGGAATCGTAATTAAAGAATTGCCTTCATCAGATTATCCTGTGAGCGTGTCCATGTCTGTGGGGCATGTTCTTGATTGCAAATTGATGCACAATGGCCAAGCCCATTGTGTGCTGCTGATTCCCTGGGCAGGTGGGCGAGGGTTATAACAGAAGACTACTCAATGAATGTGAGGCTAGGAGAAAGCTAGAGAGCAGAGTTCTTCCATTGATTTCTGCTTCAAGCTCCTACCTTGAGTTCCTGCCATGGCTTCTCTTGATGATGGACTGTAAACTGTAAGGTGAATAAACCCTTTGCCCTACAAGCCACTTGTGGATGTGATGCTTGTCACAATAACAGAAAGCAAACTGTGACGGTACATACAGTTGATGTCTCTGATCCTGTTGGAATTTGTCCTACCTGTGTGAGAAACAGTTTGATTTTTATTTCTGTCCAGCTATCCTCGCACATACTGTGAAAAAGGAAAACAAGCCAGGTAGTCTAGCGTCTCGATGTCTGACAGGGAGATAGAAAGTTTGGGGTTTTGTCTTAAAAGTGAGTCTGCCCTGTTTTGTCTTCTTTCCATGCTTTCAGACCCACTCAAGTTCATCATCCCTCACCAGAGAGAGCCTTTCCTCACGAGCTCCAGGAGGGCATCAGAAAGGAAACATTAATACAATGCTTATTTTTACTGCATTTTAAATATTTATTTATGCCTTCATTCATTTTTGAGGCAAGGTTTCTCTATGTAGCCCAGGCTGGCCCCAAATCCAATATTATTATCCCAACCTCCCAAGTGCTGGGATTACAGGCTGATGCTACCATACCAAACTATGTATTTTATTGTGACATAAATTCATTTATTCATTCATTCACTCACTCACTAATCCATGCATTCATGCATACATGCATGCATGCAGCAGTTCTTCTGTGTAGTGGGAACCAGAGCTCTGAGTTTGAAGTAAAGGAGAGAGAGAGAGAGAGAGAGAGAGAGAGAGATCACCATCTATTTCTAAACAATATGACTATAGAAACAGGTTTAGGGACCCAGCCTAGAGGGTTAAGTGAATTTAGAGCCACCAGGCTTCCAGGGGATGCTGTGGCTTAACTAAATATTAAAAATTAAGAAATGTGTTCAGGTCATCTTTGCAAAAATGGGGAGAGTTGTTCTTCATTGGCAAGGTCACTTGAAGATCTTAATGAACTAAGGTGAGGAGGGCCACATTACTTCAGAGAAACCACAGTTATTGCCGTTAGAAACTCCTCCTGATTTTGTCTGGTGTGGTGGGGGTTGGGCTTCTTGGTTGTCAAGCAGAAATTGGGATGGTGAGGGTACAAAAGGGCCCATTTTAACACTGTGAAATTGTTAGTAAGTAGCTATTAACTATAACACAAATTTTAATTGGTCTTAATAATAAAAACCCCGGGTCAGATATCAGGGTGAAGGCTGAAAGATCGGATAAGCAGAGCAGCCAGCTACTAGGACTGAAAGGGGCCAGAGGAACTCCTGTCTCCACCCTGCCTCATCACTTCCTCTCTCTGCCCAGCCTTATCACTTCCTGTCTTCTCCTCCTAGGTGCTGGGATTAAAGGTGTGTGCCTCCCAAGTACTGGGATGGCTAGCTCCACACGCTGATCTCCGGGCAAGCTTTACTTGTTAGAACACAAAGTATCACCACAATTAACTGTAGAGTATTCTATAAGGATCAATAAATATTTCCTTTATCTTCTTTTGATTCTTACCTGGCTTTTCTTATTAATTCCTAAGGTTCAGAAAGCAGAGGCTGTGTCTGAACCTCATTTGTATTTGTCACCCTTGAGGATGAAAAGAGTGTGAGCAGGAAGGCAGGAGGGTGAAAGTCACGATTGCCTGGAAGGGCGTGGCCATCTGCTCAGTTCTTTTCCTGTGGCAGACAAGATTAGTTTACTCACACTACCCCCACTCCCCAAAGAAAGTTTCACTGGTCTCAGTCACCCTCAAAATGTGTGTACAAATATTCAACCCTGGGAGACGTTCTTGAGTTATAGTCCAACATAATCTAGTATTTAGTCTACACACACACACACACACACACACACACACACACACACAGATAGCTGTACACACGCATATATCAGAGAAAACCTATGTTTAAGAGCTTATTAATCAAAGCAGAATCATTGATCAGTGCTGAGAGCTGATTGTAAATGCCATGAATGTCCCACAGACTGAAATGTCAAACACAAAGAATGTTTTAAGCTTTTCAACCCCTTCACCCCCACCCCAGCACAGAAAATTCTTACATGGGAACTGTCCTTTCTAAGCATGGGGCCATCTTGGCATGACCACAGGCTGTACTAACTTTCTGCTGGTGGCAAGTGTCGGAATCTAATGCCAGCTCCACTAAGGAAAGCGTGTGGGGACCTGTGTAGGGTGTGAGTACAGAGAATGGAAATCAGTGTAAGGAAGTTGTGGCTTCCAAGGCCTTCTGAATGCTGAGTCTCCAGTAGAGTGGTGGTGTTTCTCATAGAGGGCTTCTAGGTGCCAGGGATGACACCATCCGGTGCAGCAAAGAATACCCAGAGCTTCTGGTTAACCTGACTGAGGGATAGATCATTTGAAGATGTCTTATGAAGAGACTACAAAAATGTCACTGATGCGTGTGTGTATGTTCATGTGTGTGTTCTCTACAAACATGTATGTGAATGGAGGCCAGAGGGCAATCTTAAGTTTCCATCTTCAGAAGCCATTTATGCTGTTTTTGAAGCAAGGTCTCTCATTGAGACTTGGATTTTGCCAAGTAGACTAGACCAGCTGGTTATAAGCACCTAGACATTCTAGCATATTCCTTTCTGTTGGACGTAAAAACAAGAGCAAGACCAGGAAGTAACTCAAAGTTAGACTTTTATGATAGTGTGGGAATTTGACTCAGTGGGGGAGAAAATGTCATTACAATTAAAAAGAAAAGTTGATAGAACCTGAGATCCAGTCACCAGCCTAGCTCCTACTCTCAGGGTTGCCTAGAAGGTCCTGCTAGCTCTCCCTGGTTTCACTGAGTGTTTCTTAACATTTGTGCAAAAATACGGTCAGTTGTGGTCACCTGTGCTGCTGACAGCCAGGCTCCAGACCAACCAGAGGGAGCTTCAGCTTTGCCACAGAACCTGGAGCCCACGGGGAAAGTTTCTGCCTACCTGATGGACCAGAAGCTGCAAACTAGTCTTCAATGTTCTTCCCATCAGCTCTCACCCCATCTTTCCCTCCTGGATTCTTGGCAGACTGAGGGCCACTTCCTAAAATCTTAACTCTTTTCTGTGTCTTGGGGACTCCTTGCTGTCATTGAGCAAATGCCCTGAAAGTCTACAATCAGGAAAAGAAGAGCCCTAAGTACCCTGGAGCCTCATTACCTTATTCCCATATTCTCTCAGGTCCCTCCTTCAGGCTTTCCATTTCAGCCATTGAGTACTCAGAGCTGTCTTTGCATATCTGACTCCGGGATACTTAGGGAGCCTTATTTTTTAGGTGCCATTAACATTCCACTGGATGCCCCAAGGTTAGCCTTTATTTTGACCCCTCCCCTGCTTATCTAGCAAGCTCCCCTCAGGGGTCCCACTTTGTTTTCTGTTGGGTCTTTTAGAAGTAGCTTTTATTAGGGCTCTGCCTCAGGCTACTTGCCTTTTCCTTCACAGTTTCCACAGAGGCAGGTCCTCTCTCCTACATCTCCCTGGTTCTAGAGACAAACAGCCAATGGCCTACTCCCCCTTTCTCATGGATTTCTCACCCCACACTCCATTTAGGCATGAGCCCCTCCAAACCCTGAAAACTCTGCCTGCCCTTGTGGCTCCTCGCCTGCCTCCTTCCCCACCAAATCCTGTCCCACTGGACCATTAAAGCTTACAAGTGGCAATTTCCACTACCGGGATCCCAGCTGCCACCAACTGCCACCTCACCTTCAGATGGCAAGGACCCCAACCTGCTAGCAGTCGCAGCAAATGGATCCTGCACAACTCTCCTAGAGCCCTTGTCGCCTCTGGACCCTTCTTCCTCAGCCGGAAGAGATATACTTGGAACCGAACCTGGCCAGAGTGCCTTGTCTCCAGTTTGCAGAGTTTCCGCCTCCCCTCTGCTGTTTCTAGTCCCCCACCTTCAGCTTCTGTTTTGTGTCTTCCAGGAAGAGGGGAGCACTAGCGCTGTCCTTGTAGGGAAACCCTTTGCCACTGCAGTAGAGGTCCACGCCAAAGCCAAGTTCGAGTTCTCATACTTCAGAAGAGAGTCTCTTTCTTCCCAGAATTCTAAAATAATTGTCTTTGCCACGGGTAAATAACAGGGCATGTTGCTGTGCCTTGGAAGCTCCCAGGTCAGAACTCTTGCAAGTACTTTTTCTAAGTGCTCAGGTGTGAAAGAAAGTTACAGAAAGCCCTGTCTATGTGGCTAGTCTGGCTCAGCTCAGGAACCTCTCTCTTCTGACGCGGGGTGTCTGTCTCCCTTGGACCTCTCCAGCCCCTTTTCTCCTTGCTCCAGGGAATTCTGGGTGGAAGCCCCTGTTACTTTTAGAAGCCTCTGCCAGGTAATGCTTCCCCATTGCAGAGCTAGAGCTGGGAGCTGGGTAGATCAGGGCTGGATTTGGGCTGGCTTGTCAGTTGCTGTAAATCACGGTCAGGCTGAGCATAAATGCAGGCTTTCTTTCCCAAATCCCCACCCTCCCTGGGCGCACAAGCCAAAACAAGATGTGAGGGTTTTCTCTTCCTTGCCACCAGGGCAAACTCCTTCAGTGGTTGGACTCTTGGTATGTGAACACACCCAAGGAAGCCCAGACTTCATGTACCTCTGTGCCCCCTATCCCCCGCCCGTCACTGAGCCCCCAGGGAGATTTTGCAAACACTGCCTTTCCGAACTGTCTTTGTCATCCAACACAGGGCTTTGTTTCATCCTTTAACAGCGTTTCCTATCTCACTGTTCAAACATAGACAGCTATGCATGGGAATGTTATTATTAACAATGAAACTAGTCATTAGCAGTGTGAAGTTTCCTTCTGACCCTGCCCACCCCCATCACTGGAGATGAGGAGCACCTATACTCAGATCCCAGACATGAGGACCCAAGAGGCCATCCTGTGCTGAGTCTCAGGCAGTGGTTTCTCCGGTGCTCAAAACAACTTACTGGATCCATGGCTCAGTTGGGGTAGGAGGGGGCCAGGGACAAAGATTTACTGGGATGGGGTTAATGGTTGAGGACTGTACATCCTACCACACTAGAATTCCTACACAGGGAAGATACTCCTGCCAACCTGGAGAAGCAGCCTCCATGGAGCCTGGGTGTGGCCATCTGTATACATCCTTGCTGTGTGGTCCTAAGACTCTAGGGCCCTGTCAGAGCCTTTAGCTTTTTAGATTTTCTTTTCTGTGCTATGGGAGAAGAGAGGACAAAGAGAGGTCATGCCCTCAGCTCCTGGAAGCTGGCTTAGAGCATCGTATGAGCTACTGTTAGGACCGCTGTAGTGCACAGGGGAGGTTAGCTTTCCACAGAGACCATGGGTTCAGACCATAGTGCCAGGCGTATCAAAATGATGGTGTGAAGGGAGGCAGCAGTGTTTCTGCATTTGCTGCTGACTTGTTTTATAAACAAAGAGCGGACATCTCCTGGTGGCATTTCACCAAAGGAGATTTCCTACATCTTGGATACAGTTCTAGAGTCAGTTGGACACAGTGACTCTTAACTAGCTTATCTTAAACCTCATTAAAACCCATGCTTAGCAAGAGGCTAGACTGGAGGAAGCATTCTCCACAAATACCTGGCTGGATTTGAAAGCCTTCTTGTGGGGTTCCGAAAACATCAAAACCCAAAGACCATTTCCGAAGGCAGGGAGTTTCTTTAAGAGTTCAAAGCACTTGGTAATAATTACTTGCTACCAGCCTGCTGTAGGGGAACTTCATGAGACACTTGTGTCACACAGGTGACCAGAAAACCTCCTGGGGTGAATGTGGTTTTCCTGGTTTGAGACCTCAGCCTTTCACTAGCCTTGTGACCCTGGTTCTGACGTGGTCTCCCTGCTTCTGTGTGGGGCGACCACCTGGAGTAAAGTGGGGGTGTAGCCTGCTGTGCCTGTCATCCTGGCCAACAGCTCCAGTGCCCAGGTCACACTTCAGAGGGGTCAGGATGGTTGGCACTTCCTCTTCCTCTCCTTTCTATCATTCCCTTTCCCTTCTCCTCCTCATTCTTCTCTTTCTCACCCCTCCTTTCTCTCATTCCCCTTCCCTCTTCTTTCTTTTCCCACATTTCCTCCTCTTTCTCTTCTCTCCCCTCTTCCACTTGCCCTCTCCTCCTCCTTCCTCTGTCTGTCTCTCTGTCCCTCCTCCTCATCCTCCTCCTTCTCCTCCTCCTCCTCCACCTCCTCCACCTCCTCCTCCTCCTCCTCCTCCTCCTCCTCCTCCTCCTCCTCCTCCTCCACCCCTTCCCTCTGAAAGCTGATGGAGTATTTTTGCCTCAGCTGTTGAACTCTAAGCACACCTTACCTTATACTAACCTTAAAGTTATTTAAATGCAGAAAATCGACATGTTTTGTGGTTAACTCCACAAACTTTTGTAACCGACCTAAAAATAAAAGCGACGAAGGTCAAAGGGTCACTCTGAAAGGTTTTCTGCTTGCCAAGGGATGCACCCTTGCTGAGTCTGTGAACAAAGATAATTTCAAATAAATTAGTCTTTTATGGACAGGGGCCTCATCAGAACTCTATAAAGTTCAAAGCCAAGAAGGATGGTGTGCCTGTGAGGATGTCCCGAGGGAAGGCAAGCCTAGGCAGCCAAGGGCCTCTCAGGAAGCACACCTGATAGTGATAGCCGGCTGAGGGGTAGCTGAGCTGTAGTGAGCAGGGGCAGGCATGTAATGCAGAAGCCCAAACCGGAATGCTGTGTTTAGGAGTGGATTCTCAGCTTCTATAGAGCTCTATCAGGTGCTCCCCAAGGAAGTTGGGGGGCAGACATCAAACACATGATTCATTCTTTTGTAGCAAAAGAGAGCTAAGAAGCAAATTGCCTTTTCATAGCCACCAGCATTTTTGCAGAGGGTTACATCTTGAGGCTGAAGCAAAGATATTTAGCTGGGCTAAATGGGAAAATCCAGTTGTCAGCTCCCAGGCTACCCACCACAGCCACTCTGCTCAGCTCCAGGAACAAGGGGACCCCTTCAAGGTGCACTGGGAAAGAGCCCAGCCCCATGGCATGTTTATCTAAGTCAGTGGCTCCTCAGCTCTGCCTGGCCAGGCCATTGCTTGGCTCTCCACATTCCCCAAGGAATGTGGAGAACACCCCAGTGCCAGGTGGACAAGAGATGCTGATTTCCCCCAAAGACAAGCAGTACCAGGCAGAACAGATCTGGTCTTAGGGCTGTCCACCAGACAGTCTCATTGTCTGGAGGTCCCAGCTTCAGAGTTAGAAAGAGAGAGAGCATGGAACTGACTCAAGAATCTGAGACTAGTCTCAAACTCAGTACATATGGCAAGATGAATGACCTTGATTCTAATCCTCCTGCCTTGTCTCCACCTACAGTGGGGATCACCTACAATACTAGGATCATAAAAATGAGCCATCACTGCTGGTCCACTGGATGCAAGGGATCAAACCCAGGGCGTTGTGCATGCTGGGCAGGTATTTCCAGCCCAAGGTAAATGGTTTTATTTAAGAGTCCTACTTTTGTCCATTTTTATGGGTCCATTATGGTTTCCTTTAAGCTTAGAGACTTCATGGCTTTTTCTGAGATACCTCTTTACTCAAGCTGTTAAATGAAGCTGGTGACAAAGACTGGGCTCTGAATTTGCTGGAGATGAGATGTCCAATAGAATTAAGATTCTTTGTCTGTTCTCAGAGAATGAGAGGGACCCAAAGCACCACAGTTTCCTTCCCCTGCTCCAGCAGAGACCATAGCAAGTTCCACGATAAGCTGCTGCTGCTGCTGCTCGTGCCTTCACAGAGGAGCCTGAGCTTGGAGTACATCAGCCTTCCAAGGAGCATCCCATGGTGACACGCTCATAGCATGGCTCCCAGTTGAGGTTGGTCACATCAGGGTAAACAATTCAACCTGTTGGATAGTCACACCTAGAGTCTCAGGTCCACAATTGCTTAGACAATCCAAGCCCTAGCTCCTCAAATTCCATATTGCCAGGTTTTACTTATGGATGGTGTTGCCATCACTGTGTCTGGAACTTTCCACCCTGTCTCTCTTGCTTCTGGCAGCCCTGGCCTCATATGGAATTTGAAACTAATCTGCATAGATCCTGGAGCCTTCACTCTGAATGCTGGTAGCCAGGCCTGAAGCCTGACATTGTGCACACTTAAGCTCCAGAAATTGTTGCCACAGAAAAGGCCTTTTTTGATATTTTTTAAACTTTGATTTTATATATATGGGTTTTTTTTTGTTTTTGTTTTTTTTGAGACAGGATTTCTCTGTGTAACAGTCCTGGCTGTCGTGGTGGAACTCACATTGTAGACTAGGCTGGCCTTGAACTCTCATAGAGATCTGCCTGCCTCTGCCTCCTGAGTGCTGGGTTTAAAGGTTTACACCACTACCATCTGGAAAGATTATATATAAATGAAGGAAATTTTGTTTTAAAAACTGGCTGCCATTTTGCAAAGTGAGGAAATGGGACCCTGAACTAAACTGAACAAGACAGATTTTCTCCCAATTCTTCCCACTGAGGAGAATGCCAGGCAGATTTGTGTAGGAGGTGTTAGTGACCTTCGAGCCCAGCATTTTGTAACACTGTCCACATGTTCTTCTGCCCTGACACTAACCTCACATGTCAAAGATGTCTGTCAGGGGTCAGGTTGACACCAACTACACGGCAGGCAGGGGGCCAGGGGGCAGGGGAGCAGGGGGGCTTTCTCTGTTTTGTTGAAGAGGTCGGTGCAGTAAAAGAGGCAGAGTGGGGGTCGGAGGAGCTAGGTGTATGCACAGAGCATATTCATGATTCAAATCCAGGCTTTGCCATTGACTCTCACTTGGACTTGAGGTGAGACCCATGGCATCCTTCAGCCCTTGCAAGGGCAGATCAGGAAGTGTGCTATCACCATCATCACCTTCTATCTCAGCAACTCCTTCTACATCCCAGACTGATGTTCACATCCCTGAAATACCAGATCTCCACTCCTCTCTCCCTGGAGTCACTGCTTTAGACAACCCACTCTGTCACTATGAATTTAGCTGCTCTGAGTTCCTTGAATAAAGGGAACCATTTAATACCTATGCTTTGGCAACAAGATTATTTCACTGAGTATGATATTCCCTAAGACTTCTTGGATGCAGAGTCCTACTGTGATGTAGGCTGGGACCATCAACTTGTCAGTGTGGTGGCAGACACTGGGCTGTTTGCAGCTTTTGGCCTTTTGGAATACTGATACTTTCATAGGGATGACTCTGGTTAGTTAGAAGAAACTGCAGGAAGACAGGGTCTTAGAGTTTTAGCCACCATTATACACCTAGAATGCAGACTGGCACATTGTAGCCACATGAAAAATATTTGCTTAAGGAACATTTGCAGATAAAGGGACAGACGAGGAACTTACTCTGTTCCTCTGTTCTAACTACCAGTCAGTGAGCTCCAAGGATCCTTTTTTCTCTGCTTCCCAAGCTCTGGGATTACAGGGACAGGAAACCACACCTGGCTTTTTATGTAGGTACCAGGGATTGAACTGGGGTCTTCATTCCTCTGTGGCAAGCACTTTAACAACAGAGCCTTCTCTCTGGTCTTGGAGATTAAACTCAAGTCTTCATGTTCAAGTGACCGGCATTCTACCCACTGGACCACCTTCCCAGCCCAGAGGACTGAATTTACGTCTTCTGTATTTTACCAACTGGGCTACCCCAGGCCCTTGGGGTTGTCAAACATTTTACCCACTGGGTTGTTTTCAGCCTCCCCTTTTCATTCTTTAGCACTGTTTGTGTGTGAAGTCCTTTCACACACTGGCGTGGGAAACACCAAGGGTGAGCCCCACATCGAAGGGAGTGGATGTGTGGCACATGTCCATTGCCTGCTTGTCCATTACCTAGTTGAGTCAGGAGATTGGGAGAAAACACTATTTAGCTAAAGTCCTTTTATTTGAGAGGGGTTTTGTAAATTTGAAGACTTTGCAAGTCTTGCAACTTCATTTTATTTATATTAGTCATTTATATTTATATTATTTTATTTATATTACCTTCCAGGTAATAGTTATTTTAAAGCATTTATTGGGGCTTTCTGCATGCAGATTATGGTTCATAGTGCAAATAATGTTGAAATGTGGTTTACAGTGACCTTGTAGAAACAGCTACAGTGCAGAAACCTTGAGGACCTGTGAGGATTTGGAAGACAGGGAGCTGGAGAGAGAATCTGAGCCCAGCTGTTCTTTTAACATTGCCTGTCTGGGTGAGCTCAAACAAACACTTTTTGTGTATATGTGTAGGCAGGGTTGGGAGGGGTAGACAAGGCCTAACTCTGGTCCAGGCTGAGCTTGAAGTGGATCCTTTTGCCTCAGCCTCCTGAGTGTTGAGATTACAAGTGCACACCATCATGGTTTGCTTCTCTTTTTTGGTAGTGGATTTTGAACCCAACCCCTTGTGTGTGCTAGACAAGCAGACTACCACTGTGCTATGGCACCAGCTCCTTACATTTCTGTGTCTAGGGAACTATAAGCTTCTTTTCAGTTCCCTGGGACCTGTCAAGGTTCTGTGATCATCCACAGACATCCACACAGGAAATGACAGCATCCAGCTTCTGCAAGGACCCACCCTGGTAAGAAGTGATCCATGCGTTCATTTCCTGTTTTATTTTCAGGGGAAGTCACTCTTCAGCTCTCTTTTCACATCTGTGGAATGGGTGGGTCATTTATGAAGGAAGCCCTTACCTAGAAGCAGCACCAAGTGTGCCTCCCCGGACTCTGTTAGAGTGCCTTGATGCTCAGGAGACGATGTCAGGATGAGCAGCAGGGATGAGCTTGGGGCATCCCCAGACAGGGGTCCACACATGGTGCTAAGTGCAGTGACAGTTTTGGGCATCCTGTTGGGTGTGCTCTGGGTACACCTCCTCCTAGTGCTGTTGCTGCTGGAGAGCTGTCATTGCTGGTGGCTGATGGGACATCACTGTCCAGCCATGTGCCATCCAGTGAGCATTGTGTGCTCAAGGACAGTTTGAAAGGGATGGACCATAGTGTCTTCCCCGCACACCCTCCCATACAGATAACACATGAACACACGCATGCACACATACACAATATACACATGCATTCAAAAACATACATGGATATGGGCAAGCCACATATGGATGCACACACATGCACATACATGAATATATACATACATACATACATGTATATACACACATATAACATATACATGCATGTACAAATATACATACATACACACATACATATGTATGTGTATACATTTGTACATCCATGAAAACATATATACACACATGCACTTGCATGTTGACATACACATCACACACACATATTCTGTCTTGTCAGGACATACCCTAGAGACTTCTCAGCACAGTGTTGAGTGTAGACAGGCATGGAAGACACTTCCTAAGAAAGTGTATGAGTCTGTAAGTTTCTAGTGGCTGAGTGATGGATGCTCCCCTCCTTCAGCAAGGCTGTAAAGTGGGGACAGCCCTGCCAGCCGCTGTCTGGATACCCCTTATGTTTACACAGCCATATCTCCCCCTTCCTTTCATCTTGACTTAACTATGTTTCCCTTTGGCTGTCAAAGACAGTTTTAAACCTTGGACTTAGAAGCAGAAAGAGTCGGATGAGGATCGAGGAGACAGCTAAAATCCTTCACAGTAAAATCCTTCACAGTAAGCTGTAAAAAGACCCTGTGAGCTTGCGCATAGTGACTTAAGAACATTAACGGAATCTGGGAGCTGAACCTAGTTGAGACAGAACATCTTGTATCTAGGGGAGGTCTCATGAAGAAAGAAACCCAAACAGAAAATTCACATGCTTTCACCCAGCCAATCACTCTGTAAATTAAGATGTTGAAAAGTCCATGTCAAGTTCCCCCGTGCTTGGCTTACTACAAAAACTTAACCTACCACTTCCCTTCCAGAGGAAGCACGCAATTTATTTGAAGTCAGTAAGGGTAGGAGTCAAAACAACGCTAGGACTTAAAGAAATATGGCTCTTGCCACCCACATCCTCCTGGACTGAGAAACAACGGTTCTCGGGGATGTTTGTAAAAGGCTGCCTTGGGGACTGTCCTGAGGTGAGAGGGAGTGGGAGAGTTAGATTTCACAACTGAGGATTAATTGGGGGAAATATTAAGATAGAATCAGAACACATCTTAGTAAAACTACATGAGCTTGCCCCAACCTCAAACTCTGAGGGTCCCTATCAGCAGCATGTGGTGATTAAGATGGACACTAACACACAATTGCTATGCCATCAGACACAAGCCTTTTTTTCAAACAACACTTCCTTTTATCTGGTGCTGCCTGAGTGTGTGGTCAGGCTGCTTTCCAGGGACTCTCACTGACCCCCGGCAGATTTCGACCTATGGGTTCTGAGACTTCCTGGGAGGCTCGGCCAGGAGACCCACCACTTAGTACTTAACAGGATGACTTTGCAATACTACTTCAGCTGGGATTCCCAGAAGCAAGTGACCCCTAAGATGGATTGAGGAGATCTGATTCACACTTCTGACCAAACACTGTAAGTCCAATGAACTTCCATAGTCATGTATGTTTGATGGAGCTGGGGGAAACTACCTCACGACAAAGTAGGTGACACGGTGGACTCTCAGGTGCTTCGTATAAACAGCAGATATTTGTCACCTTACCGTCACTGCAGGAGTGACCATAGTCCATCAGTATTCACGAAGCAATCACTTTGGGAGGCCATCTTCCTGCATGGGACTGTGTCTTGTGACATCACAGGAGGAGACTTTTTAAAAACAAACAAACAAACAAACAAAAAACACAGAAAAGAGTGGAGTAAGAAGCGCCAGAGTGTAGTGAGGGGATGGAGATATGAGTCCTAACAGTGGCTAAAAGTTATGTCCTGGGGATTCTGAGCAAAGATCTGTGGGAGGGAGCTAGGCTGGAGCCTGAAAGAGTTATAACTCAGGTTTGTAAGACAGCCATGCATAGGGGTATAGCGAAAAATCCACTGGAGTTTGCTTAAAGAATAAAGGAATTTATTAGGAAAGAAAACTCACTAAACAAGATAGGAGAATCAGTCCTGGAAGGCTGAAGTACTGTCCTCCACTGCTCTGGCCACCTGAGTCGGTCTGCACCATCCAAGCCCATGAGGGAGAGAAAAGAGAGGTGTCCATGTGTCTCAGGTCTTAAGGTTAGCCCCCAGGCCACACCCCAGGTGCTTCAAGGTCATAGGTAGACAGATATCCACTACATCTCCCCCTTTTGTCTAAATAAGAAAATTCTAACCTAATACAAAATTATATATAATAAGAACGATTATCAACTCTTGTTCAGGAGAGAGGAAAGCTGAAAACATAAACAAAAATAGGAATACAAGCAGGAAGAACAACATCAAACAAGAAACACATCCTGGAATCCAGAAATGTCCAGATCATAGGTAAATGGCATGTTATAGAGATTATTTCAAAAGCTGTCCTACCCTGAAGACTCTGAATCCAGTGCTTATTATGTTCTAGCTAAGATACGAGAAGGTTGTAACTGTAACTTTGTAGTTTTCAACCCTATCAAAGACCTGAGAAGGAATATAATAATACCTGAGAAAACAGAAAGTACAAGCAAGCAATTTCTGAAAAGTTACGAGACTAGACAGAGACAGCTGGCAGCCTGGACAGTCACCTAAAGATTCTTGGCACTGTTGTGGCATCCATTTTGGCTACAGGCCTAGAATATCTGACAGACCACTTTCAGAAGCAGGAATTTTGAAAGACAATCTTACCCTATCTTGGCAAGTTTCAGCAGTCACTTTCCTTGTGTCCTGCTCATGCAGAAAGGACAATGTTCATCTGTCAGCAGTCGAGGCAAGGGCACTTCTTTGCTCAGCAGGCCATTTTATGCCAAGAAGAAGACAAACCTCCAAACGGAGTGTCTTAGAAGCCCAACATTCTCTCGGGAGTAGATTGGTGCTGCCAGGAGCAATCACGTCTCATGTCAACAGAATTCTAAGTTATCAAAACATTTAAATGCCACATTCTGTAGGTCTATGAAGTGTTTGAAGATTACCCTGTCCATCCAACCTATGTATCTATAAATCTGGAGAACCTAACTAATGTAACTATAGAAATGACAGGCATAGGTGACTATTAATCTGTAAGTCTTATTTACCTAAATAACCTAAGGACTAAGGCTTCACATTCACAAAGTAAACATTCTGTAAACAGATGTACAGTATAAGGACAATGACTTCACAATTGTGACAATATATAAAATATCCTAAATGAAGGTAGAAATGTATAGTGTAATATGACAACAATATCCTTAATATGTACCAATGTACAAAATGTCCTAAACAGAGGTAGAACATACAGACACTATGTCAAACATAATTTTACACTTGTATCAATATGTAAAATATTTCAAATAGGAGTAGAAACATGTATACAATATGACAATTATAATTTTGAATTTATATCACTATACAAATTATCTTAAATAGGAATAGAAAAATAGTTTACATTTGTATCAATATACAAGAATCCATATCAGTACAAATTATCTAAGATTTATAGTTTGCTGAATTAATTTACTAGTAGATATAATATCTACCTTAATATCCTATACCTATATATTCCTCTTCTTTCTTTTGTTAAAGAGAATCCTGAGTCTAAATTTGATTGCTCCATCACCAACCCTATAACAAGTTATCCATAACCCTGAGAAAAATGAAACCTTTGGGAGAGGGGGCATCATTGTGCATTGGCCTCAGATCCCCTGGAACTGGACTTACAGACACTTGTGAGCTGCCATGTGGGTACTGGGAATTAAACCTGGGTCCTCTGGAAGAGCAGCCAGTGCTCTTAATCACTGAGCCATATCTCCAGCCCTCTGAGACATCTCTCTCCTCTCTTTGACAGATCTCCACTACATAAGGGTGTACCAGCTGGTTTTGTCAAATTGGTACAAGCTAGAGTCATTAGAGCAGAAGAAATCTCAACTGAGAAAAAGCTTCCATAAGATCCAGCGGTAGGGCATTTTCTTAGTTAGTGGTTGAAGGGGGAGGGCCCAGCCCATTGTAGGTGGTGCCATTCCTGGGGAGGTGGTCCTGGTTCTATAAGAAAGCAGGCTGAGCCAGCCATGAGCAGTAAGCCAGTAAGCAGCACCCCTTCAAGGCCTCTGCATCAGCTCTGCCTCCTCCTCTGCTTGAGTTCCTTCCCTCACTGCTTTTGATGACGAACTGTTACATGGACCTGTCAGTGAAATAAACCCTTTTCCTCCCCAAGTTGCTTTGGGCATGGAGTTTCCTCACAGTGGTAGAAACCCTGTGTATATGTCGTCTTGTTTGGTGTGGCCTATGAAACTCAATGGCCTCCACTGGGCTTGTGAGTCATCATGACTCATGGCCTAGGAAGAGGTCGTTTCAATGGCTTCTCTGCAAAGCCCTGGCTCTCTGAGCAGAGTGCACACAGGTGGGATGGAGAGCTGGTGGGTGAAATAGAACAAGGCTAAGGACAAAGCCTTGGAAGTATGACCTCCACAGGGCCACAGTGGGGGCAAGCAACTGTGGAAGTAATTTCCTTATATGTGTAGCACTTATATGTGCCTGCATGTTTCTGTGTGTGCTGTTCATGTATGTACAAGTTTATGTAAGATGTATGGAGAACCACCTCAAGTGTCATCCCCAGGAACTCCATCCACCTCCAGTGAGACAGGGACTCTCATTGGCCCAGAGCTCACCAATTAGGCTAGGCTGGATAGCCCTAGAGATCCTTCTGACTCTGCCTTCTAACTCCAGGATTGTAGTACGTGCCACCATTTTTATGTGGGTTCTAGGGGCATGAAACTCAGGTCCTCCCTCTTACAAGGCAAGCACTTTCTCTGCTGAGTTATCTGCCCAGCACCACATTTAATTAATTAAGTTAGAGAGAGAGTCTCAAGTGGCCTGGCCTAACCTCAGTGTTATGTAATCAAGGATGGCCTTTAACCCTTCTTGCCTCTGTTTCCTGAGTCTTGGTATGACAGGCTTGGGCTCAGTTTGAGAATAGGTCCCTAAAAGCACAATGGCCACTCTGAGACTGTGGGGTTTGGTCAGAAACATGAGCAGAGATGAGGAAGGCGTGTGGCCACTAAGGGGGAGCTGAGAGGACAATGGGCCACATGCCCTGGGAACATCCTGTGTCCTTCAGAATGACCTATGGTTTCTAGTTGAGGATGGAGGGACATCAAGGCTCCTTTCTTCCCTGTCTTTGAGACTTGAGCATGAAAAATGATGTGGGACAGGACTTCCCTGACTCACTTTACAAGTGCAGCCTGTTTACCAAAAGCATGATTGTATCCAACTGCAGAGTATTAAACTCCATAGAATTAGAAAAATTTGCACTCTGGGTGCTGACTCTTCTCATTGAGTTCTCATTAGTGATTGTTTTAAAGGATACTAAACACCTTTAGGAGATATTCAGCAAATGGTGATGTTTAGAAACTAGGGAAACTATGCACTCACCTCACAACTCTCGGCAGTAATTCTTCATGGAGGGTGAACAGGACATTTAATGTGGCAAACTTTTCCTTGTGTTGAATTATCAATACTGCTCTGGAACCTGCCTTAGTCATTAAACCCTTCATCTCAGCTCCAAAGCTCATGATTGTGTTCTCCCCATCTGAGCTGATGACACTACCATGTGTCTAACTACTAGGGAGATACAAAGTGGAGCATCCAGTCTTGACTCCAAATCCACTTGTCAAAACTAAGACCACTCCTTCCCATTTCTCTGGACACTCTCTAAGTTCCTGGCATAAGTTTTTCAGTGTTTACTCACCCACATCTTGACTCCCAAGTCTATGATCCCATCAAGGCACACACCTGTATGTTTGCGTGAAGCTTTGGGTGACCTAGACCATCCTTAGGTAGGACTATAGGACTTGACATTGCCGCCTTATGTTCCCAGCTTCTTATCTGAAAATTTCTGAAAGTTTTACACCCTTTTCTTCTTTCATTCTCCTTGGGGAAGCAGCGTGAATGGGTCTCTTTTATCTCCTTCAGAGACTTCAAGCTCCAATGTGGATGTGGCACCAAGCAGCAGCAGTTCTTCATTCTCTAGGACTACATATTGCCTCTCCAGGGAGAAGGACGGTGTACACGATGGATTCTGGGCTTTGTACACAGCAAAGAGTAGATGTGTGCATCATCTTTGTATCCCAGGATGCCCTAGGGTATCCCAGGATGCCCCTGGGGGACCAGTCTCTTTTCTCAGTAGCTGAGCACTTTGCAGACAGACAGAACCATCATGGTTCATGTCCCTCTCTGCACTTTGTTTTGTGTTGGGTTTCCCTGGCTGAAATGTGGGCTTAGCTCTGTTTTATCTGTCCTTACCTCATGGTCAATGAACTGAAGCCTGATGGCAGGTCTGTGTTTGTTGAATAACTGGGCAGGGATAACTGAAGTGGTTCTACCTGCTTCAGTGTTTTTCCTGCCTTATTTTCCTTCTCCACTTTTAAATCACTTTCACCTCTTGTCAAAGTACCTTAATATCACATTATTTATCATTGTGAGCTTATGAGCATAAATACACCAATAATCAAATTTTTTGTTAAACACATTTAAGCATGTTTTGTGTACATTAATTATATATAAATACATATATACATACACATGTGCATTTATGCCAGTATGACTATGTAAGTACATTGTGTTTCTATATACACAATCACACTCCACAATTGTGAAGTAAAATGGGAGCAGTTTTACTGTCTAATTGAGCAATGGTTGACCTGGCAAGCTAGGTTCTGCCATGCCTCTCTGTGTGACTCCTCAGCTGATCTCTGCAGCCTCAGTTTACCTTTATGAGAAGTGCTTGCTGTGATAGCATGAGGATCTAAGTTCTATGTTCAGAAACCTTATTTAAAAAAGAAAAAGTAGGGGCTGCAGAGATGGCTTAGTGGTTAAGAGCATTGGATACCCTTCCAGAGGATCTGGGTTTGATTTCCAGCATTTCATGGAGGCTCACAACCAACTGTAACTCCAGCTCCAGTATACCCAATTCCATCTTTTGTTCTCTGAAGGCAGGAGGCATGCCCATGGCATGCAGACACACACACACACACACACACACACACACACACACACCAGCAAGACACCTGGTCTTTTTGTTTTATTTTAATTTTATTTGATTTGAGACAGGGTTTCTCTGTGTACCCCTGACTGTTCTGGAACTCACACTGAAGACCAGGCTAGCCTCAAAGTCAGATCCACCTGCCTCTGCCTCCTGAGTGCTGAGTGCTGAGTGCTGGGATTAAAGCCCTGCACTACCACTGCCTGTCAAGGGACCCAATTTTGAAAAATCAAGGTGTCTGATAAATGGCCCATGGCTTCCACACAGGTGCATGCATCATGAGCACATGCATTCAGGAACCAGAAAGCACATACAAGCACACACAGAGAGAGACACATCTGCAAATGGCAGGAATAAGCTATGTGGTTAGTTTTGGATTCCTTTACAAGGCTCTGATATTTCCCTGCAATTTTAACTTGGCTTTTGAGCTTACTAGGTGGTTGTAGAGGGTCTGTAGCCCACGTGGGATGCTTTCAGACCCACTGTACTATGAAACTCATGAGGCACTTCCACTTAATGCCAAAAATGTCTTAATTACTCTCCATCTTTGAAAGTATTCTTCCCAGTGGACACATGTTGGCGGGGGCTGCTAGAGGTAGAAAGCCAGAGAGAGGGTGAGCAGATGATGTTCTGAAAGACCTGCATCTTGCATGCAATTATTTTCTGTTGGTTCATGCGATTTTATTCCCTAAACCTGTTTCCCTCATTAAGCAAAGAATCCTTTTGGCAAATACAGACTATGCAGAAATGAGAATTAATCAACATAAAACTGTAGCCCAAATGTGTGGTGTGGGCTGGGGAACTTGGGGACCACACACAGGTGTGTCTTTCTCACAGAACCAAGTGGTTGTCCCTACAGCTGCACACAGCCTTCAGCACTGTGTGCCCATTAGAGCTAAGCCACCCCACCTCAGATGATCAGCATAGACTATTCAGCAAATGGGACTCTCACTGTTTGTTTGTTTGTTTGTTTTAAGACCAGTAAAACACAAAAAGAATCAAGTGTGGATGAAAAGTATAACAGGGTATGGGAGACACTGAATAGTGTTTTTGATTTGCCCAGAACAGTGTCTGTCTATGACAGTGGTATTTATCTTATTATTGGTAAAATAGTATCTATTATTCTTTTAGAGACTCCCATGGAGGCTTACCTGCTCACCCTCCCTTACCATCTTATCCCTCCTCTTATCATCTCTTGTCTCCTTGATGCTCTGATCTTCCATGAACTTTGACCTTCTCTGGAAGCCCCATTCTTCTGCACCCACCAGCCTTTCTCTACTATGGTCCCAGCTACATCCCCTGTGCAGCCTCTTCAGAGCGTGGCTTCCTCCCATAGGGGGCCTCCTGCCTTGCAGCGGCTACCTGAAGGGCTCAATGGAGCCACAGGCATGGGTGTTGGAGCTAGGCAATGCTGTGGTTCGGTCTTGACTCCCAAGTCCTTGGGCTGAGACTTGTACCTGCCACATCACCCCAGCAATGGGACAACTAAGAGAGAAACCCCCCAAATCAAAGTCCCTGAAGGCACAGCTGTGAGGACAGCTATTCCAGTGTTGTCAACCGCAGAAACTTTTCTGTCTTTACATTTTGTTAATTGCAGCTAACAACGGTAAACCAGGACAAGGACAGACACCATGGACTGTGGGAGGAGGGGCCAGCAAAGGTCTGAGGCCCCTGCTCTGTCTTGTGCAACTGGGCTTCACACATTCACACGGAGCGGGCTTGGATTGTTCCAAATCTGGCCTTTTCCGTTCAGGACACTCCTGTGTCACAGAATCAGCTTCAAATTTAGATGCTGTCACAGCATTCGGAAATAGGATGTGATGGACGGGAGACTCCTTAGTTCCTGTCGTTCTGTGAGCATCCTGTTTGTGCATGAAATTTGAAGTGACAAAACTGAGAAGTGCAGAGGTTCTGTTTGGTAAATGCCCTCTCTTCCCTCCTCCTTTTGTTTTTTCCTGTTTCTTTCTTTTTCTTCTTCTTCTTTTCTTTCATCTCTTGTAGCCAATGCCGTCTCTAAACTCAATGTGGCGCTGAAGATAACCTGGAACTTCTGATCGTCCTGCTTCCACCATCCGAGTTCTTCATGCTGAGATTATAGACTGGCATGGACATGCCCAGCTTTATGTGTCCCAGAGAACACTCCCAGGGCCTCATGCATGCCAAGCTCTACCAACTGAGCTACATGCCCGCGTTTTATTTCTTACATAAATTCTTCTACTGAAGACATATGCCTAAAGTTAAAATGCATTCTCCCTCTTTAAATCCACTGTTCATTTTAAATGAATGGAAGGATCTAGGAGGCAATAGTTATTACTGATTGTTGCAGGATAGACACTGAGGCTAACCTTGTCACTGTGAGGAAAGGGTACTGAGGAATGTCCTCTTGGGTACTGAGTACATGTACATCATGGCTAGCAGAAGGAGTCCGGTATTTCCTTGACCATTCTTGGCATGCTGGGTCACTCTTGACTGGAGGGTCTGTGCCCAGCTCCTGGGAGGAGCCTCATTTTGCAGCCCTTTCAAGTCTAAAGCTTCTGGTCATCCCTTGTCTGTCTCCAGGCTTTCTATTTCCCTTCCAGTCAAGAGGCAGATGCTGAGAAGGAAAGACGGTGATGAGGAAAGAGTGGAATTCCCAGGTTTACATGGAGCTGCCCAGGTCAGCCCCCCTGAGTTCTTTTCTGAGTGTGTTGCCCTGTGTACGATGAAGCTAATAAGAGCAAGCTCTTCAGATTGGGATTTTTGTGTATATTATGGATACGCCATAGGGTTGAGGTCAAACGGTACAAATGTCTATTTCTTCTGGAAGTCTCCATTTTCTTAGCTAGAGAAGGGGCCTTAGAACAGCTACACTTGTCAAGGTTATCTTTTATAGACAGATCAAATTTCTATCTTTCTCTCTCCTCTCTCAAACACATGTTCATGAACTTCCCCCAAACATACATATACATATAATACATATATACATAATACATATCCACATTTACATACTGAATACTGACTTGCATGAATGTATGCATAGACATATAAAGCATAGGATTGTATGTAATTGTCTGACCTATTCCTATAATTTTCTAAAATCAGGCCCAGCTCTCCTTAGGTAAACTTGGTAATATAGGGGCTTGATTCATAATACAGTTGAAGATAAATTATTTGTCTTTAGTTCCTGAGTGAAAACATGTACTCCCACGCCAGTTCTGCTCTTTTTCACACATGCTTTTTATCAAGAGATTCTGCCTTGCCAAATATTCTTATTTTAAAACCTGGCTTTTTATGGGACCAAACAATTTAAACATGTGAGCAAATGGTATCAGTACATATTTTCCGCCATATAACAAAATAATAGCTCAGTTGAAAACTTTATTAATTCCAAATTTAGCACGAAATTTGGCAAGTGGTGCACTTAGCCGACCACAGCCTCTGCTCTGCGTCTGCGGGAGGGGAAGCCACTTTTGTGTGTCTCTGTGAAAGGGTGGTCCCAACTTCTAAGAGATGCCCCGTAGGAAGGGGGCAGTGTAGAGGACAAGAGACCCAGCACCACAAAAGGTGAATGACTGACTTTGGCTTGTCTCTGTTGCTGTACACGAAGGTCACATGTCTCACACACACATGGGTAGAACACGTACAGGTGAACATAGGTTTTCCATGCTAAAGAATAAATGTCTTCTTTGGGTGCAGGCGTTAACAGTGACTTCTACTTACGTGCTTTTCTTTTCGGATTTTCCAAATGCTTGCTTGGCTAAGAGCAAGTTTTTCTCAGGTAAACATGTTTCTGTGATAAATTAAATAAATAAACAAACAAGCCAGGTGATGGTGGTCCATGACTTTAATCCTAGCTTTGGGGAGTCAGAGGCAGCAGGATCTCCGAGTTTGAGGCCAGGCTGGTCTACAGAGTTCCAGGACAGCCAGTGCTACACAGAGAAACCCTGTCTCAAAGTAAATAAATACATAAATAAATAAGTAAGTAAGTAAAAAACAAACAAGCAAAAAAAAAAAAAAAAAACCACCACCAACAACAAAAAACAACAACAACAACAAAAAAACCCTGAAACAAACATAGTGAGGAAATCACAGCAGTAGATGCCTGGGGGGGGGGAGGGGGGCAAGTCACACCCACAGCTAAGGGCGGAGAGAAAATGAATGAATACTTGCAAGTCTTCTGCTGAGCTTGCTTTCTCTCTCTTTGAGAACTCAGGAGTCAAACTCACAGAAAGGTGCCTTCACAGCTGGTAGGTCTTCCCATCTCAGTCAACCTTACCAAGATGACCCCTCTGAAGGCATGCCCTCAGGTTAGCCTGATCTACACAGTCCACTGAGCTACACTCCCAGAACCCTGCTCCCCCATTTCTCTCTCTCTTCCTTCCTCCCCCTCTCTCTCTCCCTCCTTCCTCCTCCTCCTCCTCCTCCTCCTCCTCCTCCTTCTTCTTCTTCTTCTTCTTCTTCTTCTTTTCTCTCTCTCTCTCTCTCTCTCTCTCTCTCTCTCTCTCTCTCTCTCTCTTGGGTTTAGTGTGGTATATATTCCCTCGTCCTTATTTTTATGGGTGCAGGTGTGTGCTTGTTCATGTGGAAGTCAGAACTGGCCTTTGCTACTGTTCTTCAGAATTCCATCTACCTTGTTTTAGGAAATTTTATTATTTTGGGTATGTGTAGGATGTATGTGGGGGCATACATGCTAAGGTCAGAGGACAACTCTGTGGTTCTCTCCTTTCACCTTTAGGTGGGTTCCCGGCATTGAGCTCTATTCACCAGGCTCTCAGGGCAAGCACCTTTCTTTACCCATTGAACTATCTTTCCAGTCATACCTTGCATTTTTGAGACTGGGGTAGTAGCTCACTGGCCTGAGCTACACCCAATAGTCTGAGTTGCTGGCCAGGAGGGCCCAGGATCCACCTGTTCCTGTCACCCCACCCCCAGTATTACCAATGCAGGCCACCATGCCAAGATTTTATGTGTGGTGTAGAGCCTCATGGTCTCATGGTCAGCTGTCTCTCCAGTACCTAGCCCTTAGCTTTTTTAAAAACAGGGTCTCATGATATAAGCCCAGGCTGGCACTCAACTTGCCATCATTCTGCCTCTGCTTCTTGAGTGCTGAGATGACAGGTGTACACCACCATGCTCAACTATAAAAAATTATTTTGAATGTCCACAGCTCATCAGACTTTTGGCTGCTGTCCCCTCTGTAGATGTGAGAGCTACTTCTGGCTACTGAACTTAACAAAGGCAGAGAACCTTTTTTTTTTTTTTCTCTCCAAACCACTAAATAAACTTGCCCTACATTTGTCCTTTTAGGAAAAGTAATTGAGAAGAATCCAAAACAAATGAACCCACAGGCAGCTAGCTCTCCCACAGCCTGCCTCCTCTTCTGTCAGGAGAGCAGCCCATGGTTCCCTGGTCAGAAAGGAAGTTACATTCCAACAGATCTGCACAGAAGACCGGTGGCCACAACTACCCAGGGGAGAAAAACTCCTACTAATGTGGCTGCAGACGCACAGATTGTGTGTCCATAGAAACCCAGGCTCTTCTATTCTCTCCATCCCTCAGAACCCTGGTTCATTGTTAACCAGTTTCCTTTCTTTGCCTCTTCTCAGGGCAGATTTATTAGCACAAATATGTCATGTAAATGATGATTTACGAGTGCACTAAAGTCCCTGAGAAAACATATTGATTTCTTGGGACTCCTATGCCCTGCTACACAGACTTCTTAGGGGGGATTCCGATGAGCTGACTGGAGCTGGGGTGAATTCATCGACCTTGCAGGACTTCCCATTGTCATCCTTTGCGCGCAGCGTGCGCAGAAACACACACACACACACACACACACACACACACACACACACACACACACACCCTTTGCAACACACTAGTTTTTCATTGTCATTTCTTGCTATCATGCTCCTGGTTTCTCATCCTTCAATCAGTGCAAAGAACAAACCTTTCACACGAGCTGATCAATAGGGAGGGAGTCGTCACTCAGAGCAACTGAGAGGCGCAGAGGAAGAGGAGTCCATGGTTATCTTCTGTTCCCTGAGTTCGCCTTTATTTCCAGGAGATGGGACTTTGATCCACTGGACTGGGTAGAACTGGAGTCAAAAGGGCATCCAGAGCTCCCTGAATAAAAGGGGCCTCCTTTTGTTGGCAAAGGCAGAAGGAGAAGGTACAGCCACACCATCATCAGCTGGAGCCAGAAACGAGGGTCTCGAGCATGAAGCAAGCAGAACCTCCAGTTATGTTTACTGGCAAAGGCATCTAGGCTGCATACTTTAAACATCAATGAAGGAGCTTTGCTTTGTCTTCTGGGCTCCGGAGAGGCGCCAAGGGACAGGAATCTGATCAGAGGTATTGATCTCTCTTACCCTCCTTTCTCATGATACTGCTCTCTCCATCTCCCTGAGAATTTTACTTTCAAAGTGGGAAAAATGGAGTTATGTGACCCTCTGGGCCAGAGCCCTCCATCCTATTGACAACCACCATCAATCTCTCAGAGTCTCACCCCATTTGCTAAATCTCAGTGGCTCCCCTGCAGTCACATGGCCATCAGTGGAAAAGTTAATTGCAATCAATAGACCTAGCGTTTTCCTTCTCTACCCCCACCCCTTGGTAAATCTTATCTACTCGGAAAGACAGGAGGCCAGGGCTGGGTGCACCCTGAGAAGAGGGTGACTTATCAGAGCTCTTGGGTTTTGAGTCATAATTGATTTTTTTTCAATTTTCAGGTGTAAGAGTTGAATATTAACATTTTGCCCTCCCCTGCACCCTGTCCACCTCTCTTTCTTTCTTCCTGATGCTGGGAGTGGAATCCAAGTCTTGACAAATACTAGCCAAGTGCTCTGTCACTGAGTAACACTCCCAGCTCAGCATCTTCTTGTTTTACCATTTTAGCAAGCTTTTTCCTAGATCATACATGAATTCAACACTCACTGGACAGAATCATGTAAAATCACTGTAACGATGAAAGAGGCATCCTCATTGCTCCGGTGCAGGGTCCTGTAGGAAAACATGGATGGATATCTTAGGGTATCTCCTAAGAGGCATCACCACAGCTTCCTACCAAGGTTTCAGGGAGTTTCTGCAAGGCCACAGGGTAGAAAACACCATGTGATGGCAGATGTGTGTGAAGGGCTCCATGTTGGGGACATTTACAAATTGTGCGTGTGTGTTCAGCCTGGAGCTGTTGTAGGGCTGTTTCTTAAGTTAGAGTGTTTAACTCTAAATGCAAAATATGGAGAATCAAAGAAGTACTATCTTAGTTAATAAATAGAGTGAGATTATGCTTTTTGAGGTTGGAGTGACTTAACCTCTCTCTGTGTCTCTGTCTTGTTCTGTTTCTTATCTCATTTAAGTTGGGAGAAAGCTCATCAATGTTTCAGACATACTTGGGAACTGGAAAGATTGCTAAAGTGTCTGCCATATACACCTGAGGACCTATGAGAAAAGCTGGGCAGTGTCTGAAACACTAGCCCCAAGGAGCCAGAGAATGGAAGATCCTTGGGACTTGCTCACCAGCCAGTCCAGCCTAGTTGGTGAGCTCCAGATTGAGTGAGAAAGCCTACCTCAAAAAAAGGTGGAGAGCAATAGAGGGAGACACTTGACACCAAGTCCTGGGCTCCACATGCATGTGTACACATGTGTATGCATGCTGCACAGGTGGGAGGAGGGCATCTGGAGGGATGACCACTTTCTCTTTCCTTTGTGACTGGTGGTCATGCCTCCTTTCTCCATTGTGAATCGGCATAGAGGTTGAGGAAGACTGGAAAACAGCTCTAACAAAACTATAAGCTAAAGCCTGCATAACATTGTATGATGGAGGCTTCCTAGACTGATTCTCAGATCAGTGGGCCAAGGGATGCTCTAATTAGTAAAATGCCTCTCTTTCCCTGGGAGCTCCCTCCTGTCATCCTGTCAATGCAGATCACTAATATATGGAGGATGCATGTATGGCAGGCTTCAGGCTGCCTGCTGGTGTTCTACAGGGAAAGTTGCATCTATGCAATTGGTCCTTGGGGTAAAGTGGAAACCAAGCGGAGGGAGACGTGTATGTATAGGCCTGGAGGGACTGAGCTGGAGGTGGAATGCTGATGAAGGTGGTGACTGGGGCTGCATGGGTGAGGACAGTGTGGAGTGAGCCTGGCAAATATCAATTGCATTGTACGTTCCTGTTGCCTTGGCTTCTCTGCTATGAGAAGTACCCTGGCACTCAGAGCTAAGATAAACCTTTCTTCCCCAAGTCACCTGTTGTCAGATTATTTTATCTGAGCAACTAGAAAGAAGACCAGGACACACAGGTACCCTCTTGACTGTTATCTGAGCATCGTCTGTTTACAGTGGCTGATGCTATTCACATGAAAAGAGTGAATGCATGAGTGGAGATGGAGTTCATTCCATCTTCTATGATATTTCCATCCTTAGGATTTCTACATGGAATATTTTCTCCTGTACAACTCTTTTCTTACAAGGTACAGGGTGTTGCAAAGACCTTATTGGTTTATTTGAATGACATTAAATTAATTTTGTTCCACTTAACAAGGGGTGAGATTTGAGTCAAGGCCCCAGACTCTGGCTTGTTGTGGTCAGCTGGGGACTGGATCACAGTTCCACCGCCAGTTAGGCAGATTGCTCAACACCTGGGACATACCAAATCTCTGCAAGGACATAGGTTATGTTAATAATAGTTAATGTTTTCTGCTTTTTTTTTTTTTTTAAGTGTGAGTGATATCCTAGGTACCATATAAATCTACATAAAAGCCACTTCAGTTTTTGGACTGGGTCTGGTATTAACTTCATTTTGTATCTTAGGAAAAGCAAGACCTAGTTAGTCGAGGTCCTCAGAGAAATGCAATGCATGGCTGACCCACAATGCATGCTGTCTTGCTAGCTCTGATGACCGAGGCAGATCAACCTGGGCATGGCAGAAAGTGTTAGAGGCAAATAAACTGGATTAGAATACAGAGTGCTCATTCTTCATGGGGACAAGAACACACAGCCTGTGTTTAACCATGGTTATCTGTAGTATTTGCAACTGGAAAGATTAAAGAGTTACATTGAAGCCTGATTTTGTCAATGGGGCAAGTCACTTAACCTCTCCTTGATCAGAGAAAGCATGTGTTTCAAATTGAAAAGAAACCTCAGAAAGCAAAATGAAATGCAAACATACCATGCTAATGTAAGTCGATGAGCTTGAACTTCCCAGGACTGAATATTCCAAAAGAGTTGCCAATCCTTTTCAACATATAGAAATTAGTCATTTAATTCACACGGCACCCAACAGGTCCTTGATAAATTCTTCTGGAGTTAATGAGTACTGAGCTTTTCTGATTCATAAAGTTGACACTTGCCTTAAGCCAGTGGTTCTCAACCTTCCTAACGCAGTAACCCTTTAATACAGTTCCTCACGTTGTGGTGACCTCTAGCCATAAAATTATATTTCATTGCTACTTCATAATTCTAATTTTGCTACTGTTATGAATTGTAATGTAGATATCTGATATACAGGATGTCTAATATGCAACCCCTGTGTGAGTGCAACATACAGGTTGAGAACAGCTGCCCCAAGTAAACACCCCCTGGTGAATGTGTGAGGCGCTCTGCTCTGGAATGTCATTCTGTATGCTGTAAATGTGTATTGCTCTGATTGGTTGATAAATAAAATGTTGATTGGCTAGTAGCCAGGCAGGAAGTATAGGTGGGATAAATAGACAAGGAGAATTCTGGGAAGAGGAAGGCTGAGTCAGGAGTTGCCAGCTAGACACAGAGGAAGCAAGACATAGATAAGAATTATGGGTTAATTAAAATGTAAGAGATAGTCAATAATAAGCCTGAGCTAATGGCCGAGCAGTTATAATTAATATAAGCCTCTGTATGCTTACTTGAGGGACACAAGTGGGAGAGATTTGTCTCGACTGATGGCTGGCCAGGACACAGGCAATCTTCCCACTACAGCTAACTGCTCATAACATCTACCTGAGAGCTTGTGCATGGAAACTGGTATGGGCTGGGCTGCAGCTCCAGTGGCAGGGACCTTGCCTACCATGCCTGAAGCTCTGAGTTCAATCCTCAGCACAACGGATATGTATAGTGAGTGTCCTGTAAGAAAAATGTACAGAAGAAAGCTAAGTGTTTGTTTGGATAACAAAACTGAAGAAAGAATGGAGAGCTGACTGACCTGAGAAGTAAACTTCTTAATTTTAAAAACAGAAAGTTTAGATAGTTTAGATGGGTTCTAGACTCTGCCAGGTCTAGCACATAAAAATGTCTGGCACGGGCACTATGTAAAATAAGAGGAAGCCACTTTTAATTCCAGTCTGTGTAAACATTGCTTGCCTGTGGGGGGTACTCTGCTGAAAGCTGAAAGCATGATTAGCTTTAGGAGAGAGGATACATTTGAATGTGTAATGACAGACATGAGAGTCTGGAGAAAGGTGAGACCCAGGATCCCCCTGAGAAGTACCTGCCAGCCTGAAGCCTCTGTGTGCTCCCATGTGAGGCTGGCGGCCAATGTCAGGCTTTTGTCTTAGGAAGTGTGCCCCTAGGAGAGTTTGTCTTAGAGGAGATCCTCCTGACTGAGCTCAGAGGCCACGTGAGCAGCTAGAGGATGAAGCTTCTAAATTTCCACATCCACAAGAGGTGAGTACCAGAGAAGTCAGGTAGGGAGGAATGTTCACATTTCCCATGGCATTTGATCAGTGTAATTGAGTGGCTAATCCTCCTATCATTGAGATATTGTTTAATAATTCTCTGTTTTTATCAGGGCTTGGTGGTGATGCAAGGCTGGAAACTCTACTCTGCTGTGCATTCTGCTTGTTTTAGAACGTAGAATAACTACCTAACAAAAGTTGGAGACCCGAGTGCCATTTCAGCTTGCTAAACTCTTTCTCATATTTCTCTTTTGGCGTGGAGGCCTGTGTGCCTCAGCAGAAGGCGCAGAGCACAGTTTCTGCTATTTTGTGGTAAAGGGACAGACAGAACACAGATGAAAAGACAGACTAAACTCATTGGGCATGGCTGACTCTGCTCCATATGCATCTAGTAATACGGTAATTAATTTAAAACAGTAGGCTATAGTTACTGGGGTAGGAGATGGGCGTCATCATGAGGCCCTCGCTCGGGTGTGGTGTGCACGCTGTCCCTCCCTGCTCCACTTCCTTTGCTGCAGTCACCTTCTTCCCTAATCACCCCCTCTTCTGCTTTCATGGGTTCTACATATAAGGGAAAAAAACTCATTATTTGTTTTTCTGAATCAGTCAAGTTTGAACTGGTAACCCTCAGACCCATCAATCTTCCCACAAATGACATGATTTTGTTTCATTAATTTTTCTTTGAAAAGAGTCATTTACTCACTTATTTATGCTGTTATGTTTGTCACTTATTTACACACACACACACACACACACACACACACACACACACACACGCACGCTTGTGTGTGCGCATGAGAGTGTGCATGTAAGCCATGATGTACACTGGATGGTCAACTTGCTGGAGGCAGTTCTCTCTTTTGATAGTGTGGATGTGGGCTTGGGGACCAAATTCAGGTCATCAGAGTTGGCAACAAGCCTCTTTCCTTTGCCTTCTGAGCCCTCTCACTGGCCCAGAATTCTTTGTTGTTTTGTTTATTTGTTTTAGACAGGTATAACCCTGGCTGTCCTGGAACTTGCTCTGTAGACCAGGCTGGCCTCAAACTCACAGATCTGCCTGCCTCTGCTGGGATTAAGGCATATGCTACCATCACTTGGCTATATTCTTTTTAGGTGAGTAATTGTGAGTTTTATTTGCAACTACTGAGTTTTTCTTATCTGTTGATAGGTACCTAGGATGGTTCCACCATCTGGGTACTGTGAATCTGTGATGAAAATGGAGATGCAGTGTAGTCAGAGTTTTCCTGCCTGGCCCAGTCAGGACAAATCTCTCTCACCCACCAGGCCCATAGACGCTCAGACCCAACCAAGTAAACACACAGAAACTTATATTGCTTTAACTGCTTGGCCATTAGCTCAGGCCTACCATTGTCTAGCTCTTACTCTTATATTTAGCCCATTTCTGTTAGTCTATACTTTGCCACATGGCTTGTGGCTTACCGGTGTCTTTACATGTTGCTTCTCATGGCAGTGGCTGGCAGTGTCTCCTCCCAGCCTTCCTGTTCCCAGCCTTCTCCTTCTCCTTGTCCTGCCTACCCTATCCTTCCTGCCTGGCTACTGGCCAATCAGCACTTTATTTATTTTAACCAATCAGAACGACACATTTGACATAAAGAACATCCCACAGTACCAATATTTTTATTTAAATCAGGTTGATTATAAATATGATCTCTTTTTAAAGAAAAAAAGGAGATATGATATAGATATAGTAGGATGAAAGGGTAGATTAAGGAACTTACTTCTAAAGAACAACAACTTGTTTAAAATGTCTTACATTGGTTTAGATTTTAGTCTATTGATACAAACTTAAAGTTAATTTTGTTATACTGTGTGTATATTTCTACTCTTGTTTAAGGTATTATGTTTGTACAGCTCATTTAAAATTGTAATGGATAATTAAAAATAGATTAATAATTAATCATCTATGATAATCATACTCGTAGCCATGTTGGTTAAGTCTTCTAGGTATACATAGACATATTTCAGATAGATAGGTAATCTTCAAATACTTCAAAGGTCTACAGAATATGGCATTTAAAATATTTTTAAAATTTAGACTTTCTGGACAGTGAGACATGTCTGCTCCTGGCAACACTGATTTACTTCAGAGAGGAGGATGGGCATTGAAGACACTTCATATCTTATCTTCACCTTGGCAAAAATAGCCATTTGGGCAAGAAACTGTTCTTGCCTGGACTGCTTGATCGACTGGACATGCAGGACCCATAGAAAGGTGACCACTAAACTTTGCTTGACAAAATGGTCCTTCAGGTTCCTGCTTCGCAGAGGAAACTGCCAGACATTCTACAGGACACTGAGAGAAGTGACCAAGATACTCTATTCCTGTGGGCTAAAGACAAATGCCTCAACTTTACAAATGAACATTAGGTGACTGTCCAGGCTGCCAGCTGTCTCTGTCTACAATACAAGATTCCCAAAAGTTGCTTACATCCTTCTCCCGGTTCTCAGGTAATATTATATCCTTCTGAAGTCTTTGATGTGGTTGAAGACTAGATAGTTATAATTTCCTCAATTATGATAAAAGATAAGTTAGATATAAAACCTTAGACTCACAAATATAAGATAGATAGGATATCTTCTTTAATATTGTAACTGTAATTCTTGCTTGAAAATTGTTTTGTTATATGTAATTTTACTATATAAAAGTCAAAACCTTCTTTAAAAAAAAAAAGAAAAGGGGAAGTGCTGTGGATATCGCTCTGTATATATAAAATGCTGTTTGTCCAGTGGCCAGGCAGGAAGTATAGGCGGGACAAGAGAGAAGAGAATTCTGGGAGGTGGAAGGCTGGGCCAGAGAGACACCGCCAGCCACCACTATGACAAGATGTAAGGTACAGGTAAGCCATGAGCCATGTGGCAAAGTATAGATTAATAGAAATGGGTTAATTTAAGATAGAAGAAACAGATAACAAAAAGCATGCCACAGCCATACAGTTTTTAAACAATATAAGTCTCTGTGTGCTTACTTGGTTGGGTCTGAGTGACTGTGGGACTGTGGTCCAGGCAGGAAAACTCTAACTACAATGCAGGCCTCTGCTGTTGGTTGCTTTTCACTCTGGCTCTTTTGCAGGGAGAGCACCACCAGTTCCCAAATAAATACACAGAGGCTTATTATTTCTTATGAATACCCAGACTTAGCTTGGCTTGTTTCTAGCCAGCTTTTCCTAACTTAAATTATCCCGTCTACTTTTTGCCTCTGGGCTTTTTCCTTTTCTTACTTCTGTATACCTTACTTTCACTCTTACTCTGTGGCTGGCTATGTGGCTGGATGGCTGTGTGGCTGTGTGGCTGTGTGGCTGTGTGGCTGTGTGGCTGTGTGGCTGGCTGTGTGGCTGTGTGGCTGTGTGGCTGGCTGTGTGGCTGGGTGGCTGGGTGGCTGGGTGGCTGTGTGACTGTGTGGCTGTGCGGCTGTGCGGCTGTGCGGCTGTGCGGCTGTGTGGCTGTGTGGCTGTGTGGCTGTGTGGCTGTGTGGCTGGGTAGCTGGGTGACTGTGTGTCTGTGTGTCTGTGTGGCTGTGTGGCTGTGTGGCTGGGTGGCTGGGTGGCTGGGTGGCTGTGTGGCTGGGTGGCTGGGTGGCTGGGTGGCTGGGTGGCTGTGTGGCTGGCTGTGTGGCTGTGTGGCTGGCTGTGTGGCTGTGTGGCTGTGTGGCTGTGTGGCTGGGTGGTTGTGTGGCTGGGTGGCTGGCCCCTAGTGTCTTCTTCTCTTCCTTTTCTTGCTCCTTGTTCTTTCTGCCCAAATTTTTCCTTCTATATATTTCTCTGCCTGTGAGCTTTGCCTATCCTTTCTCCTGCCTTGCTATTGGCTATTCAGCATTTTATTAAGCCAATCAGATGTGTTGGACAGGCAAAGTAATACAGCTTCACTGAGTTAAACAAATGCAACATGAAAGAATGCAACACATCTCTGCATCATTAAACAAATGTTCCACAGCATAAACAAATGTAACACATCTTAAAATGATAGTCCACAACAGGCCTCTCTCTTAGAGTTGATTTTGATAATTTTTTTTCCCAGGAGTAGTACCCCAGGACCGACTCCTTTTTGTATGACAAAGCCTAGCTTCCTGCATGGCTCACTCATGCAGCACAGGAGGCATCCAGCAACTTCTTCTAGCCTCTTTTCTCATGAGTGTGCTGAAGTTGTCTCCCTCGCTCTTCCAGTGAGGATCAAGGCTCTCAGGGATAAGACACTGAGGTGTTAGCTCCCTGGTAGGAGCAGGGACTCAGTTTGAAATCAAGGTTTGCTGTTCAGTGGCTTTTCTGGAAGATCCACAAATCCTTTATATTCCCTAGGGGCCTTTGGTGACATTCAGTCTAATACCTGGAAGCAGGTCAGCATCAGGGTCTTGTTGCCACTTTGGGAAGTCCCAGAATTCCTCTGAGGCTTTATTTCTTTGTTTAAGATTTCTTTAATAGGTTCTCCTGTTCCAGAGAGAGAGGGAGAACATTTCTTTCCTCAAACAAGAGGGGAAGGGGCTGCTCTCTGAACTCAGGCAGCTTGTCTCTAAGACATGGAGAAATCTTGGGTTCTTATAGTCAGTTTCTGAAATATGAGCATGCACACAAAGTAACCTTCTTCTGGAAGGCCCATAGACAACCCATTCTTATGTCAAAATCCAGACTCTTTAGCTGCTTTCTGGAGAGTCCAGGTTTCTGGAAGCTTCTAGGATGCCTGTGGTGATGGTCCCTGTGGTTATGCCTCATTTACGGATTAATATTCAACCAAAACTGCTGTGACAGTTTTTTGTTCTTACAGTTCCTTGGCAGAAGATTGGACATGGGCACCACTGTCCCTTGTTGTAAGTAAAGAATAGAAGCAAACAAACTCCTTCTGGGACCCAGCGAGAGTGAACTAGAATTCTCAGTTCACACAGCTCCATTTATTCTCTCTCCCCAGACTGTATTATTATGACTCTTGATGACTATTTAGTACGTGAACAGTTAAACCATAGGGGCTGTGAAGGAGGAGAGGATTCTGAGAAATGGAATTTTGATGGACAAATGAGGCTTCCCCAGCAAACATTTAGGTCTTTGACCCTGGAAGGACAGTTTTCAATAACATTGGTGCCCTCGAGGATGGACTGGGTCCTGGGATTGCAGCTGAGTCTGAGGACTGAAATGGAGGCTCTGGGAAGGCTTCTGGATGGATGTCTTTGGAAAAGCAGAGTCAGGACACTCACCTGTGTAGGGAACATCTCCCTCTCTACCTACCAAGTTCACATCCATGAACTCTGGTCTTTTCTTCAAGGCTTGCTCCCTTCTTCCCTACAGAAACAGCCTTTCTCTAACAGCCTGAGGTCATGTTGGGGGTCGGGGTTGGGGTGGGAGGTGGGTCTGGGGTGAGGCATGGAGGTGATGTTAGGATTGGGGGAGGGGGTTGGGGTTTGTGCAGATTTGGAGTAAGGGGTGAGGTTTGGATAGGGTGGAGGTAGGGGTTGAGAGTGGGGCTGGTGTAGGGGTGTGGGGGTGGGTATTTAGGGGTTGGGGAGGAGTTGGCATGGGGGTTGGGGGTGCGCTTCCATTCTACACATTTCTAGCTAAGCCAGATTTTCCTGTTCTGCAACATACCTGGAAGGCAAAGCGTCACACAGGGGAAGCTCCTGGAACTATAGCGGATCCCATGTCAAACATTTGGAAAATTCTCCTCTGTGGGACTGTCCGAAACTTCCCTCAGTGTTTTTATTCCCCAGATGACTTCATTCTCTCCTTATGTCTTTCCAGCCATTGAAATCTGAGGACTTAAGCAATTTTCCTATAGCTGTGAGCCCCTAAGAGGTAACCATTGACCCTGTGCCTGGTCAGGGAGGATTCAGAGGGAAGATGGAGCATCCTCTGAGGAGCCTGCCTGTGGAGGTATGCTAAAAAGATCCTGATGGTAGCTTTCACCGTCCGTGTGTTTCTGCCTCAGCCCAAGAGCTGTCATGCTGTTGTGACTATGGTCACCTCTGTGTCTGACTCAGTCCTGGAGGGTCAGTGACACAGCTGCTGTGTCCGCGATGAGCCAGACATGTTGACAGCCATCTGTGTGCACCTGCTGACATGTCTGCCCCCTGGAGGCTTCAAGTTCAGCTGTAGTTTTATCATCACGTGCACCATGACAACATTTGGACCTCAGTGTCTTTCTGGCAGCCATTTTTCTACCTTCCAGGTATTAGAAGACAAACTTGGGTAGAAGAGGGACTTCTAACCACATCAGTAAGAAGGGGTTTTATATTCAACATGACTAACCTGACAGCAGGAAGAGACTTTAGAGAAGACCAAATCCAATCTCATAAAATCACATTTTCCAAAGGCCCCAAACATTAGACCCACAGTGTTTACCCTGATCAAGTACAGGTCTACTGAGGCTGGAGATCTTTGTCTTCTCCTTCTCTGGCACACATCTCCGGGATGTTCTAAAACCTTTCACTTAAATTTGAAACCTAGAAAAATGTTCACAATTCTGTTTGGTTTTCAAGCTCTTTTTTTTTTTTTTTTTTGCTAAGGTGACTATTTTTCTTTACATTTATTGTGGTATCATTCATTCTATGACTGCCTCCTGTGATTCTGTGTCAGGCATTGTGCTAAATGGTAGGGCAACAGTAATTCACTCAGCCCTGGTCACACTGAAGTGGTAGAACAATAAGAAAGAAAAGTAAACAAGGGGCCTGAGCACACGGCTCAGTGGGTAAAGTGCCTGTCCTAAAAGCATGAGACCTGAGTTTGAATCCCCAGAACACACAAAGCCAGGCACAAGAGCATCTATAATCCTCATGCCCTTGAAGTAAGATGAGAGGGAGAGGCAGGAGACTTTTTGGAAGCTTGAGGACAAGCTACCTGAGCATAAGCAGTGGCATGCATTAAAGAGCCCTTGTTTCAGATGGTATAAGGTGAGGACCAATGCCTGAGATTGTCCTCTGACTTCTGCACACAGGTGCACCCCCCACATACATACATGAGCATACATTATATCCACACATATGCCATAACCATACACATAGAAGAACAAATAAGCAACAATCATATGTTTTTTAAATTTAATTAATTAATTAATTAATTAATTAATTTTGTCTGCTGTGTTACGTTTCCTGACCTTTACAGGTTATCTGTAATATTTAGCTTTATAACTGTTTGGACATCAGATAGTTCTGGACATGGAGCAAGAATTTTTAAAAGCACATGATATAAGACAGACTAGTAGTGAGAAAGGACAGGGACAACCGGACTTCCTTTTCTAAAAGCTGTTTTCATGTGGGGGTCCTCATAGTTTGGAAGGTAAAGAAAAGCCAAAAGCTGACGCAGTGGACCCAGTGTAATGCTGCTGTACAAGCACCAAGCGTGGCACGATGGACCACAGTGTCCATAAAAAACCTGGGAATGAGGGTGTACACCTGAAATCTCAGTGTGGGGGAGTGGAGACAGGAGCCTTCCCGTGCCTTCTTAGACTTTGCTTCAGAAGGTGGAGGAAGGTACTTAATGCTGATCTTTGTCTTTCACATATGTGTACACACACACACACACACACACACACACACACACACACACACAGTATGCCCGTACTTGCCCACACACGCCCACACACGCTCCTGTGTGTGCTTCTGAAATCCTGTACATAGACAGGCTACTGAGGTTTCCAGGCACAAGTCAGGTGCTCCTCATAAAGTCACACCAGGCTCCCGAATGTTTGTACAACCCCCACTCTGTCTGGCTGCAAACTCAGCCTGCCAGTATCAGCAGGTCACCAGGGACCATTAGGGGCTAGAGTTTCCTGAAATTCCTGGCTCCGAGGGAAGCTGGCTCTGTCAATATTCTAAGTACTAGCAGGGCTGGCTGCAGAGTCCAGCAACACCTACGGTGAAGCCAGCTTCAGGTTCCACCTCAGACCCTTCTCTGTGGACTCGGCCCCCCAGACTGTGGTCTCATCCGCTGCTCACTCTGCAAACATTCCCTGAAGGGTCATGTGGATAACGAGACACTGGCTGAGTTGGTACAGAGTGTTTCCCTGTGAGTTTACCTCCCCTGAGCATTAGCACATCTGTGCTTTCTTCAGATGCTAACACATAATGTGACAGACATGAGAGGCGGGAGCGTGGACATGTGTTGTACTGAGGGGATGGGAATGGGGCAGAATTCTCACTAGGGAGCCAAACAAAACCGCTATGGAGGATTGCAAATCCACTCAGACTAGTCTCAGGTTCTGCAGACCCAACTCTACATTTCCAGGTGCTCCTCCTGCTCACAGGTAGCATCTATTCCCTTCTGTTGTAACTGTCTAAGCCATGGCCTATGGGTGTGGGGTATGTGTGTATGTATGTGTATGTGTGTACCTGTATGCTGGTGCCTGTTGCTGTTATGTACATGTGTGTGTGCACGCGCTTACTTGTGGAAGCCTCAGGCTGATATCCAGAATCATGCATGATTGTTACTGCACCTTGTTCAATGGGGCAGGGTCTCTCAATCAAATCCAAAACTTGTCTCACCAGCCGGCTTTACTATGAATTCCCTGTCTCCATCTTTGGGGGCTTGGATTACAGGAAACCCACCTGGTGCTTATATGGATTCTGGGAACCAAACTAGTCTTTTTGTTTATGAGGCAAGCGCTTGAACCACTGAGCCATATCCACAGTCCAAATGTAGTCTTAGACCCTACATAATCTTTCCTGTCACCTTCCAAGCAGCGACAATCAAAACAAAATAACTTAAAATTTGCAAAGCATTATAAGAAATGTGTCCCAGAGAAAGGCAACCAAAGCAGAAACCTATGTAATAACAGAGATTGGGTAAGCTTTATTAAGAAAATGAAACTAAGCTGAGGGGAGAGCAGAGCCTGAGGTGCTGTTTGCTTATAGGTTTAATTTTGAGAGAGAAAAAAAATGGAATTTATAATGTCTCAGGAGAAGAATCAGGCAACGAAACTAAGACATGACCCAGTGCAGGGTCCAGCTGAAGATAATTGCCATTGAGAACTGACTCATGGCTCCAAAGCTCTTCAGAATAATTCATTTTTCACCAGATAAAACTACAAATAGTGATAACTTAATGTTTTTAATGATCTAAAATATCTTGAAGTCTGTTAAAGGGTTCAAGGGCTAAAGGAAAGGAAATATTTCATCGAAACAGGAAGACAACGTGATAAAAGGGAAGAATTAGAAAACAACGAGACAGAACTTTTTAAAAATAAAGAATTTTGTCCCTATGTAAGCCCAAGGTTCCAAACAGCCAGCTCATGCACCAAGGACAGGTCCTGGTCCCACAGACTGGATGCCTCCCAAACAGTTCAAGCTATTCAATTGTCTCACTTATCTGGAGGGTCTGATCCAGCTGGGGGCTCAACAGCCATTGGTCCATAATTCATGTGCTTCCATTTGATTGGCTATTTGTCCCTGTGCTTTTTGCAATCTTGGATTCAACAATTCATGCTCTTGCAGTCCCTCCTCCTTCTCGATAGTTGGACACCTGGAGCTCCACCTGAGGCCTGGCTGAGGATCTCTGCATCCACTTCCATCAGTTATTGGATGAGAGTTCCAAGACGACTGTTAGGGTGTTTAGTCATCTGATCACCTTCAGGGACACATGCTCAGTCTGGAAGGAGGGGACTGGACCTGCCTGTACTGAATCCACCAGGTTTAAATGAGTCCCCAGGGGTGTCTTGGTCCTGGAGGAGATGGGAATGGAGGTGAGGGGCTGGGGAGAAGGTAGGGGTGGGGGCGGGAGGGGGGAAGGACAGGGGAACCCATGGCTGATGTATAAAATTAAAACACAAAATAATAATAAAAAAAGAATTTTTAAAATGAATTTGAAATGAAAACCCTCAAAGGATGAAATAAACACAAGACCTAAAACAGCTGGAGAGAGATTCAGTGAGCTGGAAGATAAACTACAGAAAGAGAAAGGAGCAGACGAAGATGCGGAGAAGGAGGTATGAACATATGAGAGCTGTGTGGGGGACGATGAAGTCTTCAAGGGATCTAGTGAATGAAAACAGAGGGATTATTAGAGGGACTGCATTAATGAACGTAGGCTTTAGAAGTTTCCATCATGGAAGGAAGGCTTCTTAGACTAGGAAGTTTATCAGTAGCCCCAGTAAGATAGATGAAAACAGACAAAATATACAAGAATCAGATGAGACTGAGTGCCATCAGAGAAATGGCAGAATTTGTATCAGGGACAACCGATGTGGGGAAAAAAATTACATAATGGTTTCAAAGTATCGATGGAGAGATTTATCTTAGAAAGTCAAGCATGAGTTCACTTGATCCCCCTCTTAGCTGGGATCAAGGCAAGGCAAATCCACAAAAGCAAGAGAAATACTGAAAACATTTTTTTAAAAACATGTATTGGTGTTTTGTCTGCATTTATGTCTGTGTGAGGGTGTCATATCCCTTGGAACTGCAGTAACAGACAGTTGTGAGCTGCCATGTGAGTGTTGGGAACTGAACCCAGGACTTCTAGAAGAGCAGCCAATGCTCCCAACCTCTGAGCCATCTCTCCAGACCTGAGAGAAATACTCTTAAAGGTGGAGAAAGAAGAGATGCAAAGAGGCCGTGAGAGCAGCGGGTAATTGTAAATAAGTGCTGGGTCAATGTCATCAAATAAAAGGCAATACAGTGATGACCAGATCTTCTCGGTCATCGGGAAGGTGGATATGGAGAATAGGCTTATGAGACAACTGACCACTCTGACATCTTTTAAAGTCGAGGCTCACTCAGTTACTCTCTGTCTCTCTGTTTTGTTTGTTTGCTGTTTAAACTCTACCCATCTGATGTCTCAAATGTTACTTTTTGGGGGAGAACTCACAGGAGTCAAAGCTCACTAAGTTATTGGTTATTGTCACAAATGTTTTATAAGAGACTTTTCCTGGGGAGACATGCATTTACCCCAGAAAGGGAAAACCTACCACAGAGCAAAGTAATGATCACAGCTAATTCCAACTCTGTGAATCAATGAGCCTTTCTTGATGGGTTTCTAACAGGAGCATGAGTGATGGGTTACTTCTAGGAACAAGGATGACTTTGATACAAACATGGCTGTATCACCTAAAATCCTACACCCCTCCCCAACACATACAAGTGGTACCTCTTGGAAGCTGCAACCCAGGTGCTGTCTACATAACTTGCAGGTACATAACTAGCCAGGTCCTAGTGGTCACTTCTCTGTAGGCCAGCTGGTCAGTTTTCTCCCTAGTTGTTCATTCCTTTGTAAAGCTGGGGATGAGGGTGTGCTTCCCAGATTTTCACAAGTGTCCACTTTCTCAGACCTGTGGCCTTTTTGCTTACCTCCTGAGTCTCAGGAGCCTCTCCCTCCTCCCTGGAGGGAATGATTCCAGTCAGAGGATACTGCCACACAACATACAGTTTCACATACTCTGATTGGTAGGTTTCACCAAGGTAGCGAGGACAGGAAGAAAAGGCATTGATATCAGGAGCCAAGTGCTGTTGTTAGCAGTGAGAAGAGCAGGGTAGGACTTCACAGGCTGGGATTGACCAACAGCTGTGAGTTTCCCATTGCCTAGCATTTCTTCAAAACCTTTGTATTGCTATTGGGTTCATGTGCCTGGACATTTGAAACCTCTGGAATTAGGAGCCTTCTTGGAAAAGTTAGTATTGCCAAGAACAATAAGCCAATAAGGCAATTCCACTTATTGCCATGTTGATGCTAATTGGTCTATCAGGGACTAAGAGCCACCAAGTGAAACTCAGGCAGGACCATGGGATTTATTCCAGAAGCAGGGCTTTGGAAGTAGACATCTCTGCTCAGCTCATTCCTGTACTACCACCTATGCTCTGGGCCAGTTCGTGTAGGCTCTACACTCTTGATGTTCTGTCTTCTAAAAGAAAGAGGCAGTCATTGCTGTGATGGTTTATCTTTGCTGTCACTTTGACTGGACTTGGAGTCACCTAGGAGACACACCCATGTGTGTGTGTGTGTGTGTGTGTGTGTGTGTGTGTGTGTGTGTGTGTTTGCATGCACAAACGCTCATGTAAGTATCTCCAGAGACATTTAACGGAGGAGAGAAGACTGAATGTGTATGGCATCATCCATGGGCTGGGTCCTCTCACTGGATGAAGAAGGGAAACTGAGGAAGACATCTGGGCATTGGTGTTCATCTCTCTGCTTCCTGTTTACAGGTGCAACATAACTGGTTACCACGTGGGACAGACAGATGCCATGCCTTCTCCTCCATGACAGACAGCAACCTCAAAACATGAGCCAAAGGCAGTCTTTCCTCCTCTAAGCTCCTCTCATTACATATTTGGTCACAGCGGCAACAAAAACAACCAATGCAACCATACACAACAACTGTGCAAACGGAGATAAGGTAAAACATCGACGTAAGCCCCACCTCATAGCACAGATCCTGGTGGTTTTTACCTTCTTCCTCTTCTGGTTGTCCTGTGGTTTTTCAACACTGGGAAAGTATCAGACTTGCCCTGGGTGGGGAAAGCACCCCAGAGCTGTGCTGGTTCAGGGAGGTGCTACTGAGCAGACCCCATCATGTCTTTCCCTGCCTTCTTATCAGTACAGACTGGGTTCAGAGCTTTGGCATGTGAAGGGGTGGTGTGGTGGTCTGAATAAAAATGGCCCTCAAAGGTTCATGGGGACTGATGTTATTTGAAAGGATTAGAAGTGTGGCCTTGCTGGAGTAGGTGTTGCCTTGTTGGAGGAAGTGTGTCATTGGGGATGGGCTTTGAAGTTTCAGAAGCAAAACCCAGGCCCAGAGTGCTCACTCTCCCTTCCTGCTGCCTGCCAGTCTAGATGCAAAACTCTCAGCTACCTCTCCAGCACTGTGTCTGCCTGCATGCCGCCATGCTTTCCACCACGATAATAACGGACTAAACCTCTGAACTGTAGGCCAACCCTAATTAAAATTTCCTTTATAAGAATTGTTGTGGTCATGGTGTCTCTTCACAGCTATAGAAACCCTAATTAAGACAAGTAAGATGCAGGTGGGGGTGGGATGCAGACAGAGGGTATGTGGGTAAAGGTGGTATTCCAGGGCCAGAGGATTTACCAGGACCACTGGGGGCCACTGCTAAAGAGCATTTGTCCACCTCTATTAACTATGATTTTACTCTGAACTACTTGTTGGTATCCGATAAGTTCATTAGAGGCCCCCGAGGCATTGCTCCTTTCTGTTATAACTGAAGCCATCTTGGTGTGAACTGATGATTTGTGGTTAAAGTTTGGTGAAAAGGAGACAGATGAGAGACTTTCAGGGTTTTGAGACAGCTGGCCTCCATGGTGGTGGTGGTGGTGGGGAGGAGCAATCTCTGTCTTCTAGAGAGTGACCACAATTAAATAAACAAATTGACCAGTCTAGGTAGAAGTCAGTAGAGGCAAGGTGGGTTTCTGGATGTTCCACTGATCTCCAAAACATTTTGTAAGTCTCCATCAGCCTGGGCAGACCATAGTAGTGGATAGAAATGTGATGTTAATTGATATGCCGTTGACTATGTACACAGTGATCTCCAACATTCAGAAAATGAATTAGACTTTTAATTTATTGAAAGTTAAGCTTTGCAGCATGTAAAGTTGGTAGCCTTCATTAATCACGGCTTTATGATTGTCTCCTAACAAAGTAATTCTGCGTGATTGAATGTTTAATTCCTAGGCCTAGTAATTAGATTTGAAATCCTGAGGCTGGAAAAGGTGCTTTTCCACCAGAAAGAACAAGTTCATAAGTCTCTTTCCACATTCTTACATTTAGCAATAATTGTCAGGCACTGCACAGGTCTTGGCATTACTCAAGACCGTTGCATGGACACTGTCCTTTCTCTGGCATGGCTTTCTGGTTAATACAAAAGAAAGACATTCTATAAAGAAATACAAATAAACCTGTGAGTACAATTCAATGTAAGTGTTGGGAAGACATATTAGGTGCTCTCATTGTAGTAGAATGTGGAAAACACCAGTTATGGAATCAAGCACATAGGGTATGACATCCTTCTTAATTCTCTCATTGCTGTTTATAAGCACGTGAGACCCTTTCTGTGCTGTTAGCACAACACCCATCACACTGTATGGAAATCACTGTCTACCCTTCATAATCACGGATCTCCTCAGGAAAAGACCACACAGCTTTGACTCAAGCAAATCCTATGGGTGCCTGAAGCAGGAGGTGCCAGCCCAGTGGATCTTATCTTACAGCTTTGCAAGCTTCCATGGTACCCATAGGATCTGCATGCATCTAATCTCAATAGCAACCCACCAGTCGGGACTACATCGGTTATGTGAAGTTCCCCCAGGAGAGTTAGCGAAGCTGGAGAAGCAGAGCAAATGTCACCTTATTTAGGGAGTCTGGAGGAATGGTGAGGTGCAGTGGGATGGTACTGGGTCTGTCCCTGGGAAGGACTGGAGCCCCTCTACCCAGTGGGCATGGTAGGTGTTATTGTCATTCATCGATGGTGAATGCATCCTCATTGCCCAAGCTGTTTCTTGCTCTGTTGAGCCAGGAGGACAGAGGAGTCACTTTCGATGGCTATGTGTGTCATTTGAAAAGTGTGAAACTTGACATCAGAAAGCATAAACTCAAAGCCTCAGGTCTGTCCTGAGTGGGCTTAGAAAGTTAACTGTAGGTTGCCTCCTCTCTGATAGGAGATGAAAACATACAGGACACATGCCTTTCAAGTGAGAATCTGGGAATCAGGTGAAACAGGAAACATATGAACACACACACACACACACACACACACACACACACACACACACACACACTTGAATGTATTATATCCATTTCAAGATTTCTAACACCCCCAACTCTCTTTCTCTCTCTCTGTCTTTCTTTTTTTGTAAGTGTATGGTGTGTGTTTGTGCTCAAGTGAGTGTGCATATGTGTATGTTTGTGTGTGGAGGCCAGAAGGTGATACCAAATGTCTTCCTCAGTTATTCTCCATCTTAGTCGTTGAGACCTGACCTGTCACTGAGCCTGGAGCTTGCTCATTTTGTCCGATACCCTGGTCAACAATCCCCAGGGATCCTCCTGGGTCTGCCTCCTCTGAGTTGAGGGAATAGGTTTATGCTGCTACCTTTGGCTTTGATGTAGGTGTTGGGGATCCAAATTCAGTTCTCATGCTTGCGTGACAGTTACTGCACAGCAACGGAGACATCTCCCCAGCCTACTCTCGTTACTCCACAGACAGAATCATTATCAAAACCACCCTTGTCTCGGAAACCAAATAGTTTCTTCTCTTGAATTTCTCAGTACTTGGGACAGTGCCTAGGAAGGAGTGCAAGCTGGGTAACTCCCCCTGCTGCCCAGCAGATTAAGAAGGGACTCAGGCAGCTGTTTGGGATTACAGAGAATTTCTGAGGCTTTATGCAACTGGATGGGCCAATCCAAAGGTGGAAAATGTGACCTCATGTCCTTGTGTTAACCATTAAAAAGAAAAAAAAAAGCCAAATACACTGGGCTCTGGCTGAGGCCAGGTCCAGCTGCTCGTTCTAATGAATTCTACACTGTGACAAAGCAGTAGAAACCCAACTGTGCTGTGAGAATGAGAAATAGAACCAAGCCCAATGGAGACCAAGGAGACCACGGAGACCACGGAAACCACGGAGACCACGGAGACCACGGATGGATAAAAGCCAGTCATCTTGCATCCACAGCTGGAGACTCCTGGCCTGATTACTGTTTCATGGCACAGATACCTTTGGCCTAGGGATCCAGGATCTTTGACATTTACTTTTAGCTTTTACAATTAAAGGGGTATTTGGGTTAAAAATTAACACATGTTTTTGCTTATTATTTTCCCTTGTTCCTATCATCAGAGGTGACCATTTCCAAGGGTTTTTTTTGTTTGTTTGTTTGTTTGTTTTTTTGGTTTTTTTTTTTGTTTGTTTGTTTTTGTTTTTTTTTCTGAGAAAAGCAACTTGGAGAAAAGAGTTTTTCCGGCTTACAATTCCAGGTTACAACCCATCATTTCAGGGAACTCAAGGCAGGAACTCAGGCCCGTGGTCACATCACATCTAGTCAAGAGCAGAGAGAAATGCATGTGCTCATGGTGTCTGCTCACTCACATCTAGCTTTCTCCTCTTTGATATAGTTCAGGACCCCAGCCTAGGGAATGTGCTGGATCTTCCTACATTGATGAACCATGTGCTTATAAACATGCCTGTAGATGAACAGTCTTATTAATGCAGAGTTAATAGCCCAAGAGGTTAGAGCAGTAACTAAGAGCTAAAAACCCTTTCTTACCCTTCACTGCTGCTGCTGTCCTTCCCCTCAGCAAGAGGTCTAATTCCTGAGTGTCTGTCCTTTTATTGACTTTCTGTTCTGCCTTCTCATTGGTTATAAACCCAACCATATGACCTCTTCATCACTGCCTGTCTGTACAGACCTCTAGGTTTTCTATGGTTGGTATTGAGGTTACAGGCGTGTGTCTCCATGCTGGTTGTATCCTTGAACACACAGAGATCCGCCTAGCTCTGCCTCCCAAGTGCTGGGATTAAAGGCGTACATCACCACCACCCAACTTCTGCTATGGCTTGCTATTAGCTCTGACCCCCAGGCAACTTTATTTATTAACATACAAATAAAATAATATTTCACTACAAATAAAATATCACCATACATGCCCACAGAGCAACCTGACAAATGAAATTGCTCAATAGTCTCTTCTACATTTCTGTCCTCAAATCTTGTAAATATTATGCTGATTAGTTCAGTATGGGATACTGTCATTATACCAGATGGATACTACACATGAAGACTGTGATCCTGGGTCCCTCTACCTTTTCTCCATGTTCTTCATGCATGTAATACCTGCTGTGTTTGGGTTGTTTATGTTTAGCTAAACTCACTTACCTTTCTGAAGTTTCTTCTTTCTGTCATTTTTTTTTTCTGGAAGGTGCAATTCATTGGGTTGTGTGTCTTGCTTGAAGGCATCTGTAACCCCAGTGCTAAGGTGCAGAGACAAGAGAATCTCAAGCTCACCAGTTAGCCTGCCTCACCAACTAGTTTAAGCTCCAGGTTCAGAAAGATGCTATCTCAAAATAAGATCAAGACATGATTGAGAAAGACACCTGATTTCAACCTCTGGCTCCCACATGCATACAGATGCATTCCCACACGCATGTACAGGGGTTTGAAAAGATGGTTAAGCAGTCAAGAGCACATAGAGGATCTGAGTTTGGTTCCCAGAACCCACATCAGATGGTGCACATCTGCTCCCATAACACTAGCTCCATGGGATTTAATGTCCTCTTCTGGCTTCCATTGGGGCACCTTCACACACACACACACACACACACACACACACACACACACACACAGAATTTAAAACAAAGTCATCATAATACACACACACACACACACACACACACACACACAGAATTTAAAACAAAGTCATCATAATACACACACACACACACACATACACACAGAATTTAAAACAAAGTCATCATAATAGTTGAAAACAGATTTCTCCTGCACAGTCTATCATCAAGGGAAGTCAGGGCAGAAGGTCAAGGCAGGAGCCTGGAGGCTGGAACTGAAGCAGAGATTGTTGAGGAGTGCTGCTTATGGGCTTGCTCCCCCACACACTTGCTTATACAAATCAGGACTAGAAGCCCTGGGATGCACCATCCACAGTGGGCTGGTCCCTCCCACATCAATTATTACTGAAAACTTGCCTATAGGCTAATCTGATGGAGGCAATTCTTAGGTTTCCTCCTGCCCTCCCCCACCAGATGTTTCTAGTTTGTGTCAAGTTGACAAAAATGAGCCAGCACAATAGTTCATTAGCCATGTAAGCCAGGCATGTTTCATTTCTGTGGGACTCTATCTTGAACCAAATTCTTTTTTGGATGTCACCTTCATCCTGTTTCTCTATGTCCTGTGCAATCCAGCCCTCTTATTTTTGCCTTGTTCTGACCCTCTGAAGGTCAGTTCCCCACCTTTTTCCTATTACCTTCCTATTTGTCCCTTTCTGTTGGTTCCAGAGCCCCTTGTTCTGGGCCTGGCCCCTTATTTATACCACTCAGGCTATCCTTGATGGTAAGGTCTCTTGCTATCACCATCAAGGAAAGCCAAGTGGTTGGAATCTGGAATGACTGATGTTTTACAAGAGTCTTTCTGAATGTCATGCACCCTTATGAGATCATGCTACCAACAGCTATGGGAAGATACTGCTGAGCTGGGGTGAGGTGCAAAAGATGCCTTTTCCACAGATTCCCCACAACCATTTAACTACTCTGACTTCTCAACAAAAGGCTGATTGAAAGTAACTATTTTTCTAGTCAAATTTCCATGGATGTTGAACAGGCACAGTGAAAGTTATCCTTCTGAACCAGCTGTGAATTCATTTCTCTCCTTTCCTCCCTCCCTCCCTCCCTCCCTCCCTCCCTCCCTCCCTCCCTCTCTCTCTCTCCTCCCTCCCTCTTAATTTATTTAACTTTATTTTATGTGCATTGGTGTGAAGGTGTCAGATCTCCTAGAACTGGAGTTACAGGCATTTGTGAGCTGCCATGTGGATGCTGGGAATTGAACCTGGGTCCTCAGGAAGAACAGCCAGTGCTCTTAACCACTGAGTTATCTCTCCAGCTCTGAATCCATTTCTTTTTTAATTCCATCCTTAAGACTGTGTAATTGATGTCATGGGCCCTGGAACCTCACCTAATGCAGTCTCCTATGCTTATCACTTGTCCAAACTCATGTCCAATCCTCTCTTTCTCAGTGACCTCAGCAGGAGTTAGGAGGATATGGAAAAGAAACCTGACGAGACCCATAAAGTCCTGTCTGTGTCAGTGACTGGGTTCTGAGCTGCTTGTAGGAGTCTGGCTGAAGAAGCTCACTGCCTTGGTTATGAATGGTGTTGTAGAACATGAGAAATGTATTGGACATGTCCAGTGTTACTAACAGTACAATGGAAGTGCTCGCCTTCATTACCCAAAATAGCATCTTTGCATTTGACTATGTTGCCAATTAAAAATGGAAATTACTGTATTTATGGCTCTGATGATTATAGAATAATGTTAAATAGTTTTGAATAGAAAACAAAATCACCTCTCTCAATGTTGTATCGCATCAAAAAACCCCACAGATACTGTTCTGTTCTCTACACCCTACACATAACGGCCACAAGGGGAGGTGTCTCTATTACTGAACCACTAGTGACTCCCCTTTGCTCTTGGATTACAGGCCAAGATGTCTTGACCTGCCTTCCAGGCAATGTGCTCTGGCCTCTGTTGTCTCCCGGAACACTGTGACCCTCTGCTGTCTGTTCTCCACCCACACTGTTTTCATCTCCTCTGCCATGCCTGCTGTCTAAGTGGCTACTTCCTAGAACGTTTGGCACACTTGACTTCTTCCTGTTCGTTCTTAGAAATGCCGCTAGGTCCACTGCCTTTCTTCTGTACTCTTCAGGATCATTGCACTTGGTCACTTTGCATGGCTGTAAATGCATGTGCCACTGTTTCTTATGGTTCCCTTATCACTGAATTCTTCTTCTTGACTCTTAAGTGCCAGCAGATGAGCACTGACGTGGTGTCTGTATTCCCATAGCAGCACTTGGCTGCTAAAAATGATTGGCCACTTCTGGGGAAGTCAGATTTGACAAACATCTCTGACGGGTTTGATGCCCTGTGCTCTGCTGTTAGTCAATGGCCTCATCCCACTCCGCCCTCCTTTGGTTTGACATTGTAGATCCTAAGCTCCTATCCAGACTTCCCATGACACTTGCTTTACCCTAGGGAGGACTTCATCATTTTTGGCTTGATGGAGACCTCTCTGGGACCCAAAGAGACAAGGCATGACACCTACCCTCACCTTCTCAACTAGACTTCTTGCCATCTTCTTAGTGCCATTTGCCTCTGCTCTGCTTCCTGAGAGCCAAGGGAACCGGGGAGCTGACCTAGCAGCGCTCTGCCAAGGAAGGCTTGCTCTGAAAGTTCCATTCTGTGGCTGAGCAGGCAAAACTCTAAATGAGGAGCTCCTCAGTGTCCAAGTAGGCAGAGTCCTGGACATCATTTCTGTTCTTCAGAGCACAGGTCCTGTGGCAGGAAGACAAGTGGATACGGAGGGAAGGCACAATGACAAACAGAAACGAGGACTACAGTCTTTGAGCACTTGCTACGCTCCATGCGTTTTTACCACACAGTGTCTCATTGATCATTGCAAAGCAGAACCCTCATTCACATTCACAGTTTCTCATTTTAGGAAAAATGGAGGACTTGGCTAAGCCAAAGTTCCTTGTCAGAAGCAAAGCTCCAGGGAAACCCTGCCAGCTCCCTGTTAGTTCCCATCTCCCACCACCCTCCTCCCCACTGAAGCCAGTGAAACAAAGATTTTGCAGGTTCAAGCTCAGGGTGCAGAAGTGACTATTGCATGCACACAGTAGGATGCCCCACACTCACCTGTACTGATGAGATACACAGGGGCTTTGGGGTTGGGGTGAAGGAACTCTCACTTGCTGTGAAGACACCTTGATACAGCCATACCGGGATGCCTTCACACTTGCCTCATAAGGGTGGCTCCAGCAATCCCTTTGTGTAGATAGAAACTCTTGCCTGTGAACCAAGGAGACTTGAACAAGAACACTGAAGGTCATACATCAACAGAGTATGCTATACTCACCAAATAGGAATAGTATACATCAGAAAAACAGAGTGACTCTCCACTATTGGAGTTAATCTCCAGAATCCATGTACAAAAAATGGGTGTGATGGGATGCAGACCCCTGGGGGTTGCTAGTGAGCCAGCCTACTCAGTGAGTTCCAAGGCAGTGGAACCCTGAGTCAAAAAATAAGATGGCTGGGCTGGGGAGATGGCTCAGTGGACAAGGTCCTTGCTGTTTGGATATTCAGCACCCATGTAAAAAGCTGGGTGTGGGGTAGGGAGATGAATCAGCTGTTAGGTGTCTCATTCCCAGCACCCATGTCAGAAGGCTCACAATATCCAGTGCCCTCTTCTCACCTCCTCTGGAACTTTCGTGCATGTGCACACACAAATGCACATAATTAAAAATAAAAAAGTCAATCTCCAAAAACAAGCCTGGTGAGTGTAGCAAACCACCCATAATTCAAGCATTTGGGAAGAGTAGTCAAGGGTCCCCCAAGGCAAGCTGACTAGCCAGACTAGTGGAAGTGACAAGTCTCAAGTTCAATGAGAGACTGTCTCAGCAACCTTTGGTGTCCACATTCTTGTGCACACAAGTGCACATGCATCTATACATTTGAACATGTCCATGTACATATATATGCAAAATGTATAAAACAAAAATTATGGTAGATGGCACCTGAAGAAAGATACTGGAGGTTGAGTATATACTCACATACTTGCACACATATGAATACATACACACACACACACACACACACACACACACACACACTTCCTCACTTTGAGTTAAAAGTATAAGTCTCAGGATAATCCAAATGGCATAACCAATTGAGAATACAGAATTAAGCACTATATGAGGGATCTCAAAAGAACAGTAGATAGTAAATATTTGAAGAATAGTGAGGAGTTGAAGTTGATGGGGCACTACCCTGCTCCTAAGGGATGATGAGATTTGTGGCCAGGGGTGGCAATAGTATGCTGAAACTGCCCATAAAAATCTCACTTCTCCAGCTCTGTGCTACACATTCTCAAGGCAGGTTGTTTGTTTAACTATTATTCTGAATATCAGTTCAGGATAATATATATTATATGATTTTTGTGCATGTAATACTTTCTATGAAAGACCGTAAGATTGCAATATGCAATTTCAGAAGTGTGTAGACACTACCTCACCTTAAAATTCCACTGGGGCAAAAAGTATCTGATCGTTATTTATAAAATGCTCAGACTACCTCAGAAAGATAATAAGGCGAAGGCATTGTATTGAAATAGTGAGAAACCCATCTCACAACATTGCAAAACAAGCCTCCCCACTGTGTGTCATGGTGAACATCACAGCCTCTCAGAGCCTGATCAGGACAAATCTCACAGCTCATCTAAGCCAAACTGACAAGGGACATTGCACCACCATACTCAATTTCTCTTCCTCTTGCTATCTTGAGCATCTCTCTTGATTTCATCTTATTTGGCTTCTAGATTAAATATCTTCATAGACAGGTGAACATATGTTAGCTTCATCCATTTAATCAGAATCATTTATTGTACAGCTTGCTATATGCCTCCTAGGCAATAAAGACACTCAGGCAAATATGATATCATCTTGGTTTCGAGGAGATCATGGTGTGGCAGGTAAGGCAGAATGGAAAATGGAAAGATAATATCTCAATTAGGTCAGTGACATAAAAATTAAAGACAGGTGTCTGCAAGCTCAGTGAGTACTTGGTGACTTAGGAGGATGGAGGAGGGCTTCTGGAACAGAGGAATGGTCGTATGTGTGTTGGGAGAGGAAAGATGAAGGAGTAGCAGGCCTGGGGGATAGGCTGAAGGTGTTTTAAGAAAAGGGACCTGAATCAGGGCATAGCAGAATGTACCAACCAAACACCAGACATGCATTAGGAGTTTTTCTGGAGCACATGCTAGTTTTCTAAATTATGTCACAACAAAGACAACTCCAAGTGGCTGAGGAAAGGGTGCAGTTGGTACAGAGCTTGCTGTGCAAGTGTGAGGACTTGAGCTTATTCCCTACAGAACCCACACAAAGCAGGATGTGGCATCACCTACATGCAATTCCAGCCTTGGGTAGGCAGAGACAGGAGTCCTGGGGCTTACTGGTCACCTAATCTAACTAAAGCAAGAAGCCCCAGGTTCAGCAAATAAGGTGTCAAAAATAAGGTGGAGAAGCATTGAGAAAGACAACAGTGTTGATGTCTGGTTCTCAAATGTATGAATACATGTGACCAGGTTCATAATAGACAGATACCATGAACTCCAGAAGGATTTCTGACCTTTAATTTGCACCTAGGGATCTAGGATCACTCCTGAGATTTCTTGCCTAGGATCAGGCCACAGGCAAGCTGTGTATCCATTGGTCATTTGAAAACATTGCTTCTGTCATCTTCAAAAGTTTAAGGGCAAGATTGCTCAACTCCAGTGGGTTCCTCAGCATCCAGCACAGGATATACATAGTCTGGAAAGATGTAGTGAGGCACATTAATAGAATAACTGAGGCAGATGTGTGTCACCAGAACAGAGGCATGAATGTTTTATTTGCACATTCAGGTAACAGGGACAGCCCTTGCTGAGAAGTGCATATGCCAGTTCCCAGGGACAATGAGCATGCCCACAGCAGGTAAGTTGTATTGACTGAATGTGACCTAAATCCATCCTGCTGTTTGAACCCTAGCTACAATAAAGGCAATCACCTCCTCACCAATATTCCCTGGAGAATATGGGAGCCTGCAGTCTCCTCATCATGTCACATCAGTCACTAGTGCATCACACGTTATACTAAAAATGTCACCTGGGCTGCCCTCACAGAAAGCTGTCTTGAGTTGCTTGCTTGGTGGACTGGAATTGTTCAAATCAAGACACTCTGGCTGAGAGTTCCTTATTGTGATGTCACTTCAAGGTTAGTAACATCTAGAGCAGCTGTTCTCTACGTATGGGTCTCAACCCCTTTGGGGTTGAATGACCCTTTCATGTGGTCATCTGAGATCATCTGCATACCAGATATTTACACTATCATTCACAACAGTAGCAAAATTAAAGTGATGAAATAGTAATGAAAATGATTTTATGGTTAGGAGTCACCACAGCACGAGAAACTGTTTTAAAGGGTTCCAGACTTAGGAAGGTTGAAAACCACTGATCTAGAGGCTTTATCCTGAGGGGCTGGTGTTTCTGGGTCCTTACAGCCTTGAATCTGAGAATTTGTTAGACTTGGATAATCATTGTGTGTGTGTGTGTGTGTGTGTGTGTGTGTGTGTGTGTTCTTCCCCCATCTGGGAATCCTAGAGAGGAGAGCGTGGTCATACTTTCGTTTACTGGGTGGAATGCTGTGATGACTAATCTTGGTTGTCAACTTGACATGCCTGAGAAGAGGGAACCTCAACTGAAGAATTGTCCCTATCATATTGGCATGTGGGCACGTCCTGGGAACATTTTCTTGATTGCCAATTGATACAGGAGTGTGCAGTTCACTGTGGGTAGAACTAATTCTTTGACAGGCAGTCCTGGGTCATATAAGACTCAGCCAGAGAGAAAGTCAATAAGCAGTGTTCCTCCACGGTCTCTGCTTCAAACTCCTGCCCCGACTTCCCTCAGAGATGGTCTGGTACCTTGAAGTGTAAGCCAAATAAACCCTCTCTTCCTGAAGTTGCTTTTGGTCATGGTGTTTATCATTTTAACAGAAAAGCAGACTGGGACAGACCTAGTCCTGGTGTGTCAATCCAGCATCTTTGTTAGAACAGCACGTGGGAAGCTTCTACATGCTGGGTGTGTATGGAGGGAGCAGAGACTCACAGTACCTTCATTCTGAATTCATATAGAATGTATGACATATTACTATATAACATATACATAATATGTATAAATAATATATAATAATACAAGGTATGAGGACACAGGAATTCACTCTTTTTAGACTGAGGATTTCATAGAGGTAAGAACTAGTGGCTGGCTGTTCTGCTTCTCTGATCTTTCAGCTTTCACCCTGATATGTGGCTCTGGGTTTTTATTAAAAGACCATTTAAGATTCGAACAACAATAACACGCTACTATGTCTGTTGTCTCTCTCTCTCCTAGGTGACACCATTAAGTGTATCATATACTTCCTATATGTCATCATAATATATGATGTACTGGATATATTGTGTGTTGTATCATGTTTCAATTTCATAAACTCATACATTTTACATATATCAGCCCAGCAGACGAATACCCCATAGAAGAGGCTCCCCGTCACTGAGCTTGATTTCTCTCTGTTTCCTTACTTGCAGAAGTGATCAGTGTCTAATAGCACACATTTTTTTCTTTTTTTACTGTTTATTCATGGGTTCTCTTCTTTCAGAATATAAACTATGAGAAGTATGGGATCTTTTGTTTTCTACTTAGTGGCATGTACCAGAAATTTAGTTACTGTTTACTGGAAAGATGAAAGAGTAAACATGTTGTCTCCAGAATACTGCAGAGGGCTCACTCAGGCATCCACATCCCAACAAGCTCCCAGCCTGGAAGCATACAGACAAAGCAGAGTTGACTCAAGAGTTCTTGCTGGGAACTGCTGCTCCAGGGAGGAGACCCCTGTGGGTCCACATGGTTCTGCTTTCTGGGGAGGGTAATGGGATTCATGGTAATGTGAGGTCAGAAGTGGTTTCTCTGAGGGAATTACTTGCTGTGGCTCCTTTACAGAAAGCCCTCTGTGGCTAGACTGTGAGACTCACACTTGTTAGGAGACCATTATGATGGGTATCCTCTGTGTATCTGCCCGATATCTATTCAGAGAAGTGGTCTTCTGTAAGAGGATATGCCAGAGTCAAAGAAAATATTCGAATGCAAGTAACTTTAGGGGGCCATTTTAATATATTTTAAATTAATTTCCTGAGAATTTCATACATGTATACCATGTATTTGGGTCATATTGACCTCCTACTCTAGCCCCCAACCCTTCCCATATTCACCCTATGTCCCTGTGCTTCCAGATCCACCCCCAAGCCCCCATCCCTACAAATTTTATATTCTCTTAGGTTTTTTTGTTTGTTTGTTTTTTTAAATGACCCACTCACTCAGTCCAATTGGTGCTGGTCCATATGCACTTTGTGTGTGGCCAGCTAACGAGATTGGTGGATTTACCAGGGGCCATACCCTTAAAGAAAACTCCCTGCCCTAGCAGCCACCAACTCAGCTTGGGTGGGGGCTTGTGTACCCCTCCCCATCCATGCTGGAATGTTGACTGGCCTGATGAGGTCATATTTAAGAATATTTAGTTTTCTTCTCCTTCATGCTCTTAAATGTACCCAGATGGGGGGCAGCGGCTCCAAGTTTATGAGAAATCTTTCCTTCCTCTGCTCACTGCTCCTTCCCTCCATTTCTGTTTTCCTTTTGAACACACACCCACCATTCTGTAACATACGCCAACTTTGCAGGGAGCGCCAAGTTAATGGAACAAGAACACTGGTGTGACGCAGCATGACTGGCACCTGGGAGAGCTGGATGAACGACTACAGCCTGAGCTTGCTACACACAAAGTGAAGCCCTTTATCTGTGTAAACAGAACATTATTTTAAGTTAATTTCCTAGCTGGTTATGCTTCTAAGCCCCAGATACAGCCTAGGAAACAGGTAGGAATGCTTTCAGGGGGCGTATTGATGTGTCCATCCAAGGCTTCACTCAAGGCAGTCATCATTTGGAGAATTAAAAAAAAAAAAAAAATCTGCCTTCTTCCCCTTCAAGCACCACTGGCTGTGGAGCATGGCCAGTGATACCGGCTACTTTATTCCATTTTTTGCATGGTTTGATCAATGGGTTGAAGACTGAAGAAAAGGAATCAATAGACACAGGGAGAATTTAAACTCTGTTTATATAATCAATTGATTAGGGAAATTGATCTGGAAGATGTAAGCAAAAAAGTGGGCACTTGGAGGGAAAGCAGGATGGAGAATCTCTCAGTGGAGAGCACAATGGATGTGAGGTGACTGCAAGCTAAAGAAAATGTGGCACAGGCCAAGAGTGTGGTCGTCTCTGAAGCATGAGTGTGGTCGTCTCTGAAGCATGAGTGTGGTCGTCTCTGAAGCATGCACTTAATAGACAGGCAAGGCACAATGTGTTATGCAAGCATTCATATTTTAGCATTTTAGTACTTTATTTACTGTGCATATGTATGAATCCATGGTGTGTGTGTGTGTGTGTGTGTGTGTGTGTGTGTGTGTGTGTGAATGTGAACATAGCAAGGGGTGCAGGTGGGGGTCAAAGGACAGATTGTGGAAGCTGGTTTCCATAATGTGGGGTTTGGTTTCCATCATAGCCTTGCCCTTGTGGTGTGTGCCTAGCAGTAAGGAAGACCAATCGAATCATGAAAATCATGTTGGTTTATATGGTTTGAATCAGTTATTTGTTTTAGCTATAAGGGCCTGCATCTTCCATTCACAGCATGAACCTGTGATAGGCCAGCATGGTAGCTTAACATATGGTCAAATCTTAGGTTCCCAAAATGAGTAATTCTAATGCCCCAAATGAGTAATTCTGAATCATTGGTTTTGTTGAATAGAAGGTACTATGCAGTGTTATTTTATTTCTGATTAAAAGATGATGTAGTCCTTGGAATGTGCCATGATGATCACACTCCTGCCACCACCCAAAGATGACAAGTCACCTCACTGGGATCACCCTCTGGAAGAGTCCATCCTGTCTATGTCCCATCATTTCAATGTTTTGGCACAGGTGCTCACTGTCAGGTGATGAACTAACATTGAGATGATGGAACACATTGTTAGGAAAACCAAACGATAAGATCTCATCATGTTTTAGATTTATAAAAGTATGCAACGGCGAGTTCACTTCCACGACTTCACTGTTGTAATACTTTTGCCAAAACAGAAGAGGATGAGGCCCCAGTCAAATTCTCTTACTGCCAAGATGTCTGTTTGTGGGCCAACTAAAGTCTTGCATGAGGCTGAGGGCCACACAGTCATGTATCAGACCAGTGCTGATGAGGCATGTCATGAAGTACCACATGCACTGCCAGATGCCCAATGTCAGTTAAAGGCAGAGCTGGTGAGTGCCACAGCTGGAGCAGGTGTACAACCATGACAGCAAGACCCAATTTCCGATTTTGCCTGACAAGCTGAAAAATGCACCCATGTTAAAGAGCAGGAAAAATAAAACCAAGGTTCAAGAGAGGGCTAGGGGAAAAGCTATCCTGAACACCCAAGTGGCCACCATAGGGAGAGGATGTGGATGAGGCCCAGAAGCATATTCTAGAAGCAAAGACAATTTTCTTTGTTGAGAAGGACTTTTTTTTTTTTCTTTTGGGTTGTCTGAATTTGTGGGGATGGTGCCATTGCATAAGTCTGAGATTTCCTTTTAATATTTATTTTTGGATGGGAGAAATTTAAGTGAAATAAATCTTCTTTATAAACTTGATTGTACAAACCTTTCAAATAAATGAAAACAACCCATGCCAAAGTTAACCAGACCCAAAGTCTATACAACTCAGTGAATGTCTACAGTTATAACAGGCACTCAGAATCAATGCTCTGATACTTTGCATTGTTCTAAGATTTTAGATGGTTTTCATTTATGTCCAGAACTCATAAAACATTTAGGATTTTTAACTCTTCCAGATAATACTGTGAAACTAGAGTTTTTATTGCTGAGCAATGGGTTAAACACAGCCTCGTGTAAAATTACGTTCCCCTGTCTTTGATCCATGCCAAGGGCTGGCTAGTCTTCTGTATAGTGTTAGTCAGTAAACACTGCAGACTTTCTGGGCTGTGTGGTCTATGTCAGGAGTCCTTAACTCCACTGTGCAATGTAAATGTAGCCATGGACAACATGTGAACAAGCACTATGGCTGACCTGTAGGTAGAAGTTCTGCCTCAGGCTAGGAACAGTCTTTGCTGGGTGGTAGGCAGAGTCCTCAGAAGATCCAAGTATAAAAAAGTAGAAAATGGGCAAGGGCTTGCCCACAGTATGGGGCTCTGAAGACCATCCTTGATTTGCACTTGTAGAATATTGCCCTGAAACATATCAGTGTTGGCTGCTGCTAGAGGTTCATGAGTGCTTGGGACATTGACCCAAGAGACAAAGAGACTTCCTTATAAAGACACTCTGCTCAGAGAGGTTCCTCAGAAAGTTTAATCCAGGCAGGAGTCCCTCAGTGGGTAGATACCAACACTGTCTTATAAAGGTGAATTTTCTGTGTTCTCTTCCATACTCTCATTCCGTCTCTGGGATCTCATGTTCTCCTGATGCCCCAACTTTCATGGAAGAGTCCTGACATTGACATAAATTCATTGTATGGTGAACTAGCCATACAAAGATGAGTTTGCCAAGTTCTTGATGGTCCAGTCCTGCAGGTACATCTCTTTGGGTTTCTTCTACCTTGTCCATTAAATACTCTTTGGTGCTTGGTGAGGTCTATACCCTCACCAAAATATTTACAGAGCTGAACTCACGTTCTGTTCAGAAGTGATCCAGACTGGAATGACTGAGAGCATTTAGGCAGCCTTGGATGACTGGAACTCCTGCTTTTTATGTGCCCAAGGTCATTAAGATCTTTCCTTTGGCATGATGGTTGTGATGTCTGTTTTGCAGTAGATGACCGCAGCAGACAGTTCTATGAGATGTCTGGATGATTACTGGTTAACTACCTGACTCAAGGGAGGAAGGGCTTATGTGGGCTCACAGTTTCAGGGTGCAATCCATTCTTACTGTGAAGGTGTGACTGTAGCAACAGCTCTCATCGAGAGTGTGAGGCTGCCCGCCCACATGGTCTTTGCCCTGGAACCAGAGAAAAGTGGCTTCTAGTGCTCAGCTGCCTTTCTTCTTTTTCCCTTATTATTTTGTTTACTCCCAGACCATGTGTGATGCTACCCACATTCACCCATCAGTTAATTCTCTTAGAAAGTCCTTAAAGACAGACTTAAAGGTATCCTTCATTAAAGTGTGACATTCTCTTTACTTTAATTAAATTAATATTCAAAATAACCATCAGTCTTGTCCTGCACATTGCTGCCAGAGTCCTCTTCTTGTTGTTATTTTTTTAACTCTTTTGATTTTTTTTTGGGGGGCACCACCTGGCTCCCAAATAAATCACACACTGAGGTTTATTTTTTCTGATGAATGCTCAGCCTTAGCTTGGCTTGTTTCTAGCCAGCTTTTCTTAATTTTAAATTATCTCATCTACCTTTTGTCTCTGGGCCTTTTCCTTTTCTTCTGTATATCTTGCTTTCACTCTTACTCTGTGGTTGGCTGTGTGGCTGTGTGGCTGTGTGGCTGTGTGGCTGGCCCCTAGGGTTCTCCTCTCCTCCTATTCTTGCTCTTTCTCCTTCTCCTCCAAGATTTCTCCTTCTGTTTATTCTCTCTGTTGCCAGCCCCACCTATCCTTGCTCCTGCCTTGTTGTCCATTCAGCTCTTTATTAGACCATCAGGTATTTAGACAAAGTAACACAGCTTCACAGAGTTAGACAAATGCAACATAAAAGAATGCTCCAGGTGGTGGTGGTGCACACCTTTAATCCCAGCACTGGGGAGGCAGAGGCAGGTGGATCTCTATGAGTTCAGGGCCAGCCTGGGCTACCAAGTGAGTTCCAGGAAAGGTGCAAAGCTACACAGAGAAACCCTACCTCGAAAAACCAAAAAAAAAAAAAAAAAAAAAAATGCAATACAGCTTTGCATCATTAAACAAATGTTCCACAGCACAAACAAATGTAACACATCTTAAAATCATATTCTACAACATCTTCTCCTAAGACCAGATCATTCTCCACCTAAGAGCAGAGCAGTCTACAATAGCAATTCCTGGTTTCTGCTCTTTCCTTGCACCTGCCACCTGAACAGCCTCTTGGTACCTGTGTCTGGCATCAGATCTGCTGGCATCCAAGGGAATCCAATGATGCATGATTCAACTGGACAGGAAATTAATTGACTGTGAACCAGGTCTGTCATGGTTATAAGAACAGGGATCAGAAAATGGGCAAGAACAAGACCACAGGAAGGAGGTGACATCATAGTCAAAGCAAAGCTACCCAGCTCAGTTATGACAGGGGAGTGACTATAGCAGCCCTTAGGAGCAAGGACTCATCCACCCTGGCAGCTCCACCTGGCTTTTCTGTCATCCTCTCCCAGAATGTACTCTTTCATTTTAAAACGGAAACTGTAACTGTGCTGAGTTATAAGTTTCATGCCCCAAACTTCACTACTGGATGTCTGATGTCTAGCTGGAGAATTGCCAGGAAGAAGCCATGTACCTATTAGGTTTTCTCCCTAAAGCCCCAGTCCTAGGAAAATACTTATTTACTTTCTATCCCTATGGACTTGCATGTGCTGGGCACTTTTTACACCACTAATATACATTATGTGTTCCTTGGGGGCTGACCTTGGTCATACAGCTTAGTGTTTTCAAGGTCAGTACGTGTGGTCACGTGCATCAATGCCCTACCTCTTTTTTTAGGGAGATGATATTCCAGCCTGTGAATAGACCCCCCCCCCCCCCCCCCGCCACACACACACACCTTATTTTCCCACTGACTGATTATGTCATTGGAGTTGTCTCATGGTTTGACTATGAACAATGCTGTCAGGATTTTCCACACATGTTGTGTGTGTGTGTGTGTGTGTGTGTGTGTGTGTGTGTGTGTGTGTGTGTGTATGTGTGTGTACAGATTTTTCTTTCATTTCTGGAATGGTCTTTTAGCTTATCTGCCTTTCTTGCTGCATTGAGCTCTTGTCAAAGATTTTCTCTGCTAAATTGTGAAGAAGGCTGAGAAAGCAAAACCTTGACACACTCAATATGAGCACATGCTGCTTTGGAGACACCTGGCCTCCCGTCAAAGATCTAAAGTGGAGCCTTGTTCAAATGCAGTGAGTTTCACATGCTAGTCAGAAGTTGATGACCTGGTCCATGATGAGCAGAGGGTTGGAATCTTATTTCAGCTACCCACTAGCCATGCAGCTTCCTTACCTGTCATAGAGTGGGACAGCCATTGTCTTTTACACATAGTGGGACTGTCAAATGGCTTTAAGGCCATCAATTTTATCTGTAAAAGGGCCTTGATCATCTCAGTGTTTGCTCAATGCAAGTGACAATCACTTCCACGCTGTGCCTTCCTGTCCATGGCAAGCAGACCAGTTACATGGTTGTTCTGCACTTTGTGTCCTGACCATCGTGATCATAATGGAGGGATATGAATGAATCTTGGCGGTATCATCCCTTCTCCCCATTGGAAGCTGTGGAGCCTCATTTTCCTGACCTTGACTTTATTTTCTTCTTGGAAAAAAATATGTATATACAAACATGCATATAGTATGTGTTTGTTATGGGTGTATGTTTGTGTGTGTGACTGTGTGTGTGTGTGTGTGTCTTATCTTTCCATTCTGAGGCAGGGTTTCTTGTCTGCCCCAGGCTAGCTAGCCTTTGAGATTCTTCTGACCATCTTTCTACAGACAGTGCTGTGATTATAGATGCATGCCAATGCATCTGGCTTCATGTACATTCTGGGGCTCAAACTCAGACCCTCACATTTATACGATGAGACTCACGCTGTACTTCCATTTATAAAATATGTCACGTCTCTTGCAGTGTGAGAACCAGACTGCATCCCTCTCCATTCTCCCTCCCATGCTCCTGTCCTCACACATTTTATTTCTCCTCTACAAATACACGTCAGTACAAATTCTCTGATGACTTTCAATTTTAAGTGAATTCTTCAAATGTATTAAAAATGAGATTATTATTACCTACTTATCTATTATCTTTAATGCATTTTATTTCCTTGTATAAATCAATTTTTCTCTCTGGTATCATTGTCTACTTAGCTTAAGAAAATTAGAGTTTTTATATAGTGCAGACCTCATGGTGATGGTTTGCCTCATATTCTCTTTATTCAAGAGAGCTTTATTTTGCCTTCAATTGCATAAGATGCAGAACTCGAGGTTTACAGAATTTTCCTCTTTTATACTTAAAAGATGTCAGCCTATTATTGTCTGGCTTGTATTATTCCTCAAAAAATGGCTCTAATCTCTTTCTGTTGCTGTGGACCAAAAGCAATTTTGGAAAGGAAGGTCATATTTGGACTACACTTCCAGGTCACAGTTCCTCACTGAGGGAAGTTGAGGCAGAAGTCCAGGGAGAAGAACCTGGAGGCAGGGGGGCATGAAGGAATGCTGCTTGGTGGCTTATTTGCATATGCATACTTAGCTAGTTCTCTTTCTTTCTTCCTTTCTTTCTTTTCTTTTTTTTTTTTTTCGAGACAGGGTTTCTCGTAGCTTTTTTTTTTTTCTGTGTAGCTTTGCACCTTTCCTGGAACTCACTCTGTAGATCAGGCTGGCCTCGAACTCACAGAGATCCACCCGCCTCTGCCTCCCGAGTGCTGGGATTAAAGGCATGTGCCACCACCCAGTGTTAGCTAGCTTTCTTATGCAGCCTGAGACAACATGCCTGGAGGTAATACGCTCTGCAATGGACTGTTGCTTCCTGTATCAATTCATGATCAAGGCAGTCCCCTCCCCCCGACACAGACATGCCCACAGGCCAATCTGGTCTAGGCATTTCCTCAGTGGAGGGTTTCCTCTCAGATAACTCCAGGCCATAGCAGAGCTAACCAGGATAGAGGCCTGTGATGAACTTTCTCTTGTCTTTGCCTGTTGACTCTCCCACTTTCTGTTTGGACTGCTGCTTTGCAGATCCCTTTTCAATTGTCTCCTTTGATCAACTTGACTGTGGCTTGATTTGTTGGGTTATCATCTTTTTAAATTTTCTGTATTTTTACTTTTATTTATTTTTATAGTCAACTTATTTATTTTACATCCCAGCTGCAGTTTCCCCTCCCTCCTCTCTTCCCAGTTTCTCCCCCTTCCCCTCTGTGGTACCTGCCCTCATTCCTCCTATTCAGGAAAGGGCAGGCCTCCCATGGATATTGTCAAAACATGGCTTATCAAAGTTGCAGTAGGACTAAGCACCTCCCCTTGCATTAAGGCTGGGCAAGGCAACCCAGTATGAGGAGTAGGGTCCCAAAAATCAGTAGAAACATTGGAGACAGTCCCTGCTTCCACTGTTAGGAGTCCCACAAGCTACACAACTGTCACACGTATGCCGAGTGCCTAGGTCAGTCCCAAGCACACTCCCTGGTTGTTGGTTCAGTTTCTGTGAGCTCCTGTGAGCCCAGCTTAGTCAATTCTATGAATTTTCTTGTGATGTCCTTGACCCCTCTGGCTCCTATAAATAATCCTTTCTTCCCCTCTTCTGCAAGATTCCCTGAACTCTGCCTAATGTTTGGCTGTGGGTCTGCATCTGTTTTCAGTAGTTGCTGGATGAATCTGTTTCCTGAGTGAACTGAGGGCAGGTGGGGATAGGAACATGAGGAATCAGGTTGGGGGGGGGTGTTGAAAGAGACTACTAAAAAGGGGATGTATTTTGGGGTCAGATAAAAAATCTGGTGCAAGGGAATCTTCCAGGAATCTCCCAGGATGACTCCTCCAGATTCCCAGCAATAGTGGATAAATAGCCTGAACTGGCCTTCTCCTGTGACTACATTGCTGCCCAGCCCAATTGTCAACAGAGTGTTATCACCTTCAGCTTCAAGAGTTGCACTCACTTCCTGACTTTATCAGCTTATTTACAAATATGGAAAGTTGTAACCATCAATTTCTCAAGAAAATCTTTTATCCCAGTAACTGTGAGCAATTGGACCCCAAGCATCTGAAGATGGATGCCTGAATTTTGGGATACGGCATAGATGCCCAGTGCAAGAGTTGATATAATTCTGTGGAGTGTTAGAGCTTTGTTCTCTGACATTTTCTTCTTTTCCTTTCAGTGAATTCAATCCCACTGATTCTTTATTTCACTGTATTTGTTCTGATATTTATTCCACTCGGGAAAGAATTTTTATTTAAAAGAACTTTATGATTTCTTTCTTAGTGTCTTCAAATTTGCTCATGTTTCTATATCACTCTAAACCATTGTGCATAGTTATAATCTCTAAAAGTTTTGATTGTCTGATAACTGTATTACTCCTGTTATTCCTAAATCTGTTCCTATCTGCTAATATTAATTAATTATTTAGCTACTTATTTAATTTTTATCTTACTGTGCCAAGAATCAAACCTAAGGCATTACCAAATCAAACCTAAGCAATATACTAAGTAAGCATTCTCCTACTGAGCCACATAACCAGTCTCTAAGTTTTAAACATGTTTACATTTTCCAATTTCTATTCCTGCTTGGTCATTTTTGTGTGGACTCTAGATATTTCCCCTGAGTGCTATGTTTTTTACATATGTGCTTTGTTATGTTCCTTTAAAGTGTGTTGAATTCTGTTTTGCTTGGCAGTAAAAAAAAAAAAAAAAAAAAAAAAAAAAAAAAAAAAAAAAAAAAAAAAAAAAAAAAAAAAAAAAAAAAAAAAAACTTTAAAGAACATACTTGGGCATTTCCTTTGTTATTATTGTCACATCTTGAGCAGCTCCCATTCTAGGCCAAATTTATCCTTAACTATACCCTTGATTGATTGATTCATTCATTCATTAATTCATTTATTTATTTTATGTGCTTTGGTGTATTGCCTGCTTGCATGTCTGTGTGTTAGATCCTCTGGAACTAGAGTTACAGACAGTTGTGAGCTGCCATGTGGGTGCTGAGTATTGAACCCACCCCACCCACCCGCCCACCCACCCACCCCTGCCACGGCACCATTGCTGTGGCTCCACCCCTGGACTGGGAACCTGTACTGAAAGAGAAGAAGTCTGTAAGCTGAGTGCCAGCATTCATCTCTCTGCCTCCTGATTGTGGACGCCTTGTGAGGACCAGCTGTCTCCTGCTCCTGCTGCCATGACTTCCACACTGGACTGTTTCTTCAAAGTGTATCTGTCCTCCTTTAGGTTGCTTCCCGCCAGGTATTTGATCGCAGCAATACGTAATACAGTTACTAACACTGTTGTCCTTAGTAAACAGCCCTGGTGTAATATGCTCCACAGAGCATCTAGTGCTCAGTTCGGGATGTTCCAGACAGGCCTCCTCCACACAGTGACTTAGGGATCCAAGGACTCCAGTTCCATGGCAGAGATTCCTTCAGTATGTACCTTCCCTGTTCAATGGGATGATGGAGAAAGAGTACAGAGGATTCTCCAATATCCTTGCTGGATAGCCTACATTGGCATAATGTTACCAATTCCGTATATATGCATCAGTCACACAGATTCATTCCTCCATAGTCTCAACCTGACCTCTAATTGACAGCTGTCTGGGTAGGTGTCAGGAGATGTGACCTTGCAGAAGGAAGGATGTCACTGGGGGTGAACTTTGAGGTTTCAAAAGCTGCCATGATGGTGATTAACTTTTAGACCTCTGGAACTATAAGCACAAATAAGCCCTTATTTCTATAAGTTGCTTTAGTTGTGGTATTTTCATTAGAACAATAGAAGGAACTAATACTTACATTTTCAATATCTTCTTATTAGTTATAGTATTACAACTGTCCTGTTTTATTTATTGTTGCTGTTCTAATCTCTTACTGTGTATTACTGATAAGTTAAGCTGTGACAGTCCCACCCCTCTGGAGCTACAGGCTATAATCACAAACCTTTCTCTTCCAAGGCTCCAGGAGAGTGTATCTGAGGATTTACCATCGTAGACAGTAATGTTTCTGAGGCAGCATTATTTTGCACAGCTGTTGGAGCGGTTCTTGGGTGTCACATGGGCGACTGTTTTATTGTAGCAGTCCGATATTGCACTGAGTTTTATTCCCAGAAGGTAGCATGCTGGGAGACTTGAGAGTGAGGAGAAAAGTCCTGGGTACCACAAGCCTCCACTCAGGGGAGGATGGCTGCCACTTGGCACACAGCTCCACAAACCGTAAGATTTTTCTGGTTTGCTTTCAGGATGGCATTTGAGAGACCTAGGAAGGCCAGCTCACAGGCCCACTTCCTCTAACTGGACCTATGTGTGAGTGGTATGTACCCTTGGGGCCGTATTCCTTGGGTCAGAACTCAAACAAAAACTGTGCTTAACTAAAAAAGAAACCCTTCCTCTGGGAGGAAACAGAATTGGCAAGAATCCTAATCCCTCAGGGCCACTGTACAAGTACCATAAACTGGCTGGCATAAAATACCCTATAATACATCATCTCCCAGTACTGGGAGAGGTTTGGAGTCTCAAATCAACATTTCCTGACCAGTATGCCCCCCAGATGCTCCAAAGGAGATCCTTTTTCTTTCTTAGTTTCCTCTTAACCCATTGGGGTAGTCAGAAACTCTGGCATCCTTTGACTTTGTGGTGCCTTAACCCAGCCTCCATTCCTAGAACCATGGTATCATCATCTTCCTGTACATCTGTACTTTCCCTTCTACCAGGCATGGTGGATAAGGGTCTGCCATAATTACCTCTGTCTTTTAAGACTTTGTCTCCAAATAGCATCACAACCACAAGTGAGTAGGTAAAGACACAGAACATCTTGGAGGGCTATCTATGACTCCACACAAGACAGAATCCCACAATGGTCATTGGGATTACATGACTACAAGGCTCTAACAGAATCCTTTCTCCACCCAGGAGAAGTCTGGCCCTTACAGTCAACCTGGGAGTCAGTATTGGAAGGGGAAGCCAAGCTGACTCCATTTTGACCACACTGAGGATATACTTACATATTAGGAAGGACAATAAAAAAGGTAAAATGTCTGAGGAGTGCTTGTCTTAGGTAGGGTTCCTATTGTTATGATGGAACATCATGACCAAAGAGCAAGCTGAGAAGGAAAGGGTTTATTTGGCTTACACTTCTAGATCATAGCCCAACATTAGAGGAGAGCCCAACATCAGAATAAGAACTCATGCAGGGCTGGAGCCTGAAGGCAGGAGCTGATGCAGAGGCCATGGAAGTATTTTGATTACTGGCTTGCTTCCCATGGCTTGCTCAGCCTGCTTTCTTGTAGAACCCAGGACCACCAGCCCAGGGATGGCACCACGCACAAAGAGCTAGGCCTTCCCTCACCAATCACTAATTAGGAAAATGCCTAGCAACTGGATCTTGTGGAAGCATTTCCTCAACTGAGGTTCCTTCCTCTCTGATGACTCTAGCTTGTGCCAAGTTGACACACAAAACCAGCCAGTACAGCTCTGATACTGTACAAACTAAATTTCCACTTAGATACACTTTCAAAGTACAAGAAGAGTTCCTGTTGGAGCTATAGATCATCCATCAGAGACTGACTACTGAAAGGATGTCAGATGACAGAGCAGACTGATGCCCATGAGGAGGTGAGAAACATGGTCCTTACTCAGATTTATAAAATGATTATCTTAGCTCCAGGAAGAAGAAGTGTGGGATTGGAAGGCCATTAGTGTCCTTTAATTTTTTTTTTCTTTTTTTATCTTAAATAAGCAGTCACACATTGACCACTTCCCTGGAAGCTTTTGCAGATCCTTCTCTAGAGCTGGGCAGCCTATCTCCTTTGTCAGGAGCCTCTCTGTAGAAGCTGTCACTAGTCTCCTATGGATTGATGCGACATTTATTCAATGAACATCTGGTACAGCTGCCCTGGAGTTTATGGTCTAGCTGTCTTTGTGTCCATGAAGGGCCAGAGGGGGCTGGCCCACGGATCATTTCTTATAGCAGTCAGCTACATCAGTTGAATGATTGAGCAGATAAGTAGGTGAACCTGTGAGCTTGAATGACTGCTTTTCTTAAAATGGGGCATTTGGTCTAATAGGATTCTGATATCTAATTATATTAGGTGCAGAGTTATGCTGTTAGTCAAGACAATATGACCCACTAACATTTTTTCTAATGAAAGTATTTCTGCATTCATCAATATGTGTGAAGTCTTTTTTTCTTTAGAAAAGCCATACATAAGCTTAATCCATGAAATGTTTGAAGCAAAGATAATTTCCAAAATAATAATCAGGATTCATATTTGGTACAAAATACATATTCGAAGTATTTTAGATGTAGAAACTCTTTCTACAGTGTTCATGATGCAGTTGTGGCAGGTAGCATTTGGGCAGTTAGTGTGAGGATCCACTGACTGCCAGGCCATTTTACTAGTGGGAATCCATCCTAATTACTGAAGACACTTTATATAAAAATATATACTGCTACTTTTTCTATAACAGGCAGAATCTGAGACAGTCTAAATGCATTCCAATAGGTATTAGCTAAGTAAATGATGGAACACATTTGCATGGTCATTAAAGTAATACCTTCAATGAGTTTGTAATAATAACATGGGAGAATTTATATTAAAAAAAAATAAAAGGGTAGGAATATGATGGTTCCTGTGAGGTGCCAATAACTTTGAAAGCCAGCCAGCCACAAATGTCAATGGCCATTGTTTTCAGAATGTGCAACTTGCAGGGGTTTAGAAATTTCTTCTTCATGCTTTTCTTTATTTTCCAAGCTTATTACACTGAGTGTTTTGTCAGGGGAACTATAATAGGTAATAAGAAATAAAGGCACAAATGAAGTGAAAAATTAAATGCATTAAATGTTATATTCGTTAAAAAAGATGTCATAAAGTGAGCACTGCCTTGGGAAACACAGCCTGTGAGCTTTCTGTATACAGGGGGCCTCACTGTTGTGGTTAAAAAAATGTTGGGTGCCATGATCTCTACTCTGATGGGGCTTGTAGATGAGGTGGATAGGAACCACAGTGCTTGTGAGATGCTAGCCATTGCTATTCCCAGGCCAGGCTGCTCACCCCAACAGATGATGCATCTTTTCCAGGAAGCTCTGTCTCTCCATCCTCAATTACCTGTCCCTCAGCCAATGTGTCCATCTTGGCAGCTGAGTTCTGATGAAATGCATGTTGGCAGGAAAAGCTGAGGTGAACTGGCAGCCTGCATTCAAACAGGTCACTCAGGAAGGAAAGGCTTTAACAACACTCTCTCTAGAAGATCTCCTTTTAATTTGTAATATCTGCAGTGTGTTGGGTAGTCATATCCAGAATGCACAAACATAAATCCAAGCAAGATGATATGTATATGATTTTATTCTTGAAACAGGTCATTTATTTTGAAACCCAGGTTATGGGGATGGGGAGCCACCTTCAACACTGCACTGTTTTGGGGGTGTGACCACAGCACCCGAACATAGCAGATGGAAGTACATCATCATGTTCTTTGATGGCCAAAGGAGGTAAAGAAAGAGCCTGGCAGCTTTGTCAGTTTAGGGAAGAAATGGCAACAGTTCTAGCCTGGAGTAGTGATGTTGTCTGGCAAGAGAAGATTTTTAAGCTGTCTGGGTCTCAACTGGAGCTGAGAGCTTCACGTCTTATGTGTTTAGTAGTTTGGGAAGGTTATGGTGTTTCTCCACAGGGTTTGGGGCTACCTCCTAGGGGAACTGAAACCGTAAGATGATGTCAGTGTTTCACATGATGAATATTTGAATCACATTCAGCATAGCCTTGTGCAGCCCCCATACTATTAACCAGCTTAAATTCAAAGGTGGGGACCAGAAATATCTTCCTTTATAATCACAGCATCCCAAGCAGTTGCAGTAAACCTTCCAGAGGTGAGCAGGGGACACAGAGAACCATCAAGGACTTTCCTACAAGTCCTCTTTAAACAACCAAAGACTAACAACCAGAAGTTGAAAATTATTTGAATGCCAAGTCCTCGATCACTGTGATCAGTGTACATTCTCTCTCTCTCTCTCTCTCTCTCTCTCTCTCTCTCTCTCTCTCTCTCTCTCTCTCTCTCTCTGTGTGTGTGTGTGTGTGTGTGTGTGTGTGTGTGTGTATGTATGTATGTATACACATATCTATGTGTGGAGTGTGCATGTTTGTGAGTGCACACATGTGGAAGTCAGAGGTCAATTCTGGGTGTCTTCCTTAGTCCTTTCTCCTCTTTGTTTTTTGAGACAGAGTCTCTTTTCAGCCTCTGCTCATTGATTTAGATAAGCCAGTAGGCCAGCAAAGCCTAGGGAACTTCCTGCCTCCACCTCCTCAGCCTGGAGTTGCGGCATGTGTAGCCATGCCCAGCTTTAGCACAGGTATTGGAGTTTGAATTTAGATGCTCATTCTTTCAGGGCAAGCACCCAACCCACTGATCCATCTCCCCAGAGCATATTTTTCCATTTTTAATGATCAAATCTGTAGTTGATATATTGTGCACCCCAATAATCTTATCTGGGGGTCAGAGAACAGAATAGCCACAATATTAAACATAGACATCAGGCAGTAGTGGCACACACCTTTAATCCTAGCATTCCAGAGTCAGAGATCCGGATCTCTGTGAGTTCAAAGCCACACTGGAAACAGCCAGGCATGGTGACTCACACCTTTAATCCCAGGAAGTGATGACAGGAAGCAGAAAGGTATATAAGGCATGAGGAGCAGGAACTAGAGCCTTTTTAAGCCTTTAGCTTTTAGCAGCAGTTCAGCTGAGATCCATTCAGATGAGGATTCAGAGGCTTCCAGTCTGAGGAAACAAGATCAGCTGAGAAACTGGCAAGGTGAGGTTGGATGTGGCTCGTTCTGTTTCTCTGATCATTCAGTGTTCATCCCAATACCTGGTTCTCAGTTTGTTTTTATTAATAAGACCTTTTAAGATTTGTGCTGCAAAAATCTGTGATGGAATTTTGACAGATTGCAACTGCTTGGAAAACCAAGGAAACAAACAAAAAACCCAAACAGAGAAACCCCTGGCATTGAGAGATGCCTGGTGGGAAAAGATACAGAGAATATTTATGTTGGACTTAAGCAAATTTATATCAGGAAGAGTCACCAAACTTCATACAAACATGGGATTTTCATCTGTGAGATCTTTTCTGAGTCTCCTGCTGTCTTATTTTCTTTGGAGGAGATCTCACTCTGCAGTCTTTGGTTGACCTGGAACTACTATGTAGCTCAGGCTGGCCTTGAATTCAGGATCCCCTCTGGAGACCTGGGATTATAGACAGGTGTGTGCCATCCTAGACTGAGCCTGCTGGCTTCTTTGGGAGTCTTTTGGCAAAGACACTGGGGAAATGGGGGTTGAGATCAGGAGTCGGAGCCTCCCATACTGGAGGAAACTAAGACTCCTTCCTCAAAGCTGGCTTCCTACTGACTGACACCAAAAGTGTTCATTATGCAAAATCATTATGTCGTCACATTACCTTAGTTCTACTGTGTGTGTGTGTGTGTGTGTGTGTGTGTGTGTATGAGTGCACATGTGTGTGGCAGTCAGAGATCAATTCAGGATGTCATAGGTCTTAAACTTAAAATATATTTATTAATCAATAGACTCCAGACACATGGTAGTAGTTCTATGGACTTTCTTACCCCTGCCTTTTGCTATTCTCGGGGTTGCAGCTGTTTCATATCCATGGTGTGTTTTATCTGTAGGGTTTTTAAATTTTCCATTGCTTATCCTATCCCTGGGTCCTCTGCATTCTGCAAGACCTCCTGCATTGGCCGTCAATCCCCACCAACATGTCCCACAACTTCCTCTTAAACTCCTAACTTTGACCCTGCTGTGGGTTCTTAGCTTAGTTTCCAGTGTTTTCTCTCTCTATCCCAGGCTCAAGGGACAGGACACTCATGGTCCCCCTGGCTGCAGTCACGTCTCTTCTTAGCCACCGAGTCACAAAATGACTTATTTCAGGACCAGACCCCTGCTTGGTCCTTGACGACCCAGGGAAGGTAGTAAACAATGACACAATGATGGTTACTGCTGACTCTTCTCTAGCTGTGCCATTTTCCTAACGGTGTTCCTAGAAATCCACTTCTCTAGCTGGAACTGTTCCCTTCAGTCTAATGTGTCCCACATATACCAGGAGGCACAGTCTGGTGGTGCAGACAGGCAGCTACCACATGGCCTAAGTACCTGTCCTTGCACTTGGGAACAGTGCTGACAAGATGAAGTGAGGAGTGTTTCCATCATCCTTGCCCTGCTCTTCTGGGCCGTGATGAGAAAGAAAAAGGAGACGGTGCTGTCCAGCTCATGGTTGCCTTGGCAACCAGCTGGTGGGGAGCCACGGCTTTCTCTTCATTAACCTGCAGCCCATTTGCTGCTGATTTCGCCCCAAGTCCCTCCTGCTATTTCTGCCACTTAAAGAAGCCCTAAAAAAATCTTACCCCATTTGTAAAGAAGAATAAAAATGACATTTTGTCAGGGCTTTGGTGTTTAAAATCCTAACAGATAATGTGTGGTTTTGATAGTGCTGCCAGCTCACAGGCTCTCAGCAGTGCGCTTCCCTGGTCGCCATGGATTCCAAGGTTTCATAATTACACATTTTCTTCTTCTTTTATTCTTTCATCTCCTCCTTTCCCTCTTCAGATTCCACACCAAAGATGTGCAGCTGCCTCGCTTGGGTGTGATCTCAGCACTGATCTGGGGGCCAGGAGGGAGCCTAGGGGACCATGGGTGTCCAGATGTGTGAATGTATAGACTTCCTCCAATACACCCAATGAATGAGGACAAAACAGAATACATAAAAAGATTCTGGATAAACGGCAAGGCAGGACGTAGGTATAGAAAACTGTGTAATAAAAACCAGGCTCTATTTCTGAAACCTGATATCCTTATAGCTAACAACAGGATATTCAGCATTTCAAAACCATTTCCACTTCAAAAGGCAGATTCCCAGGTCTTATTCTAATAACGTTTCACCATGGCACACTGGGCATGGGGCTAGACAATGATGTTTATTTGGTTGTCTCTGTACACAGTCATATACTACACATGAGGCTGTACGCCAGAGTCTCCCAGGACCTGCTGGCGATGCTGAGGTTGTCCAGAATCCAGACAAAGATAGGTGTGGTCTTCTTTGTCACCCTTGGGAAAGGGTGGACATTTTAGAGGACAGAGCAAGGAGCCCATAATGTCTGCTGGTGGAGAGCCAAGGAGGTCTCACTGAGCTTGGGTTATGTGGTTGCTGGGCAGGGTCAACATGTCCCAGAGCCTGTGGCAGCTGCGTGTGACCACAGAACTGGGAGGTCTCCGGTTGGTTCCTGCTAGAAGCAGGCATCTTTCTCTCAGATCAAGGCATTTAAGAGGCAGGAGCCTGCCACATCCTTCCCTTCCCTTTTCACTGCTGATCTGCAAGGAATAGCAAAGCTCTAAGCAGTGCTGTGTGGACACATGCTCTGGTCTCCCGGCCTTGGTTTTTTACCTTGATTATCAGAAGGACATTAAAAAACAAACAAACAAAAAAACAAAAAACAAAAAAACAAGGGAATCTTTATTTTTCCTCTTGAGCTAGCCAGTTTCTACTGCTTTGTAAATTTGTGTGATTCTGTCCTGGCAGCCATGGGGAAGTTAGCACTAGGGTACAGAAATCAGACAAAGCCCAGGGAGACTCCCAATGTTTACCTCTTTTGTGTTCTTGAATTCATTCATGTACACACTGGTCAATTAGATTGTGCAGCCAAAATGAACTCCCTGCATTTATTCCCCCCTGTGGTGGCAGGTTCCACCTGCAGGTCAGACAAGAACCACCTCTTACCCCACTCCTCTGCTCTTCTAGAATCCCTTAGAAGCACAGGGAAGGGCTGAAAGGATGACACCAAGCTAAAAAGTGACGGTTGTTGGAGCTCTGAAATGAATGACAGAGGTAGCTGAACTTGTCCGAGTGGGATTAAGGAATATCTGTACCCGAGTCCTGTATGTATACTTATACTTGGATATAAGGCCTCTATAAGAGCACAGGTTCCTGAGCCGGAACTTGACTATTGGAAAAGAGAGGGCCCCCTGACTGAAGAGGGATGGGAGGAAGGACAGATGGTGCAGCTGGAGGGGAGGAGGGGAGGAGGGGAGGAGGGGAGGAGAGGAAAACAGGAGGGAAGAACCAATATGAAAGTAGGGCTAGCTAGAAGGGTGGAGGAGAGCAGAAGACAGGAGATGGGGGAGTCTCAGGTGAATGATTGTTGAGGTTCTTCTACCTGTGTCTATCAGATGTGATCACCTCAGAAAAACACAAATAGTGATGCCTTCAGGTGAAGAAATGGTTGCTTGGCATTGGCATTAAAGTTGAAGAAGTCTCTACTGGGCATGCAGGCCTGGGTAGGGGAGGGCTCATTCAGGGTGAGGTCATGTCCCGGTGATGACCAATGAGTGGCTGACTGAGTAAAACTTTGCTGTGAGCACAGGTGGAGGCTGGCTGGCTGGCCAGGCAAATACCTCAGGATCTCAGAGCCACAGGGGTCTGAGAGATCATACTATCACCACTGCTTCCTCTAGATGAGATATCTGTGGAGGACAGTTCACAATCATGCAGAGTCACAGGACATCTGTTTCAGGGATGTCTGCCTATGTCAGAGCTGTTCCCACCACTATGCACCTTTCCCCCAGCACGAAGTACAACACACAACTGACTTGCAGGAGCAGCACACGTAGGTAGAGAATGCAAATCTCCTGAGGAATGATGTGAGGAGAGATTGTCCCTGGAGCGGGAGCAAGCTGGGATGCTTGTGGCCTGAGATAGCCAGCAGAGCAAATATTCCACCTGTGGTGAGGGAACCAAGGAAAAAGAACTCTTTTATATAAGCACTGGCTGCAAAGACACAATGGGAAAAAAAAAAAAAAAAAAAAAAAAAAAAAAAAAAAAAAAAACTAGGCCAATAATCCTTGTTAATACTTTAATATCCCTTGGCTCTGTAGGATCTCTCGAGACAAGAACCAGAGAAATAAGTGAAATCCTAACTCATTACTTTGTCATTTAGAGATGAAAGATCTGAAATAAAATGGAAAAGAGTTTAGTTTTCTATCTAGTCAAATCCGTGCTGCTGTCCACCAGGGACACTGAGAACTACCAGGGCTCTGTGTGTGACTGGTGAGAGTTGAACCTAAGGTATTTTGGTGCAATAATTTGAGAGACTCTTCTTCTTTTTTTCAGTGTTGTGCTCAGTAAATAGAGAATGCTTGCTCTATCTTCTTTGGGTTCTATAATGTTTAAATGGAATAACCACATGACATTGTCCCTTACTAATTCTGGAATATGCAACACATATATCAAATATTAATTAAATTTGATGACTATTGTTCTTCTTGCTCACACAGCTAAGCTAGGGAAATGCAAAGGCAAATCAAATGGGCTGTTGACCTCAAGACAATTATGACCAAATGGAAGCAGTTAGGGTACCTTCCACTTCCTGTCCTGTTTGAGGGACAACATCCAGCCTTTGACCTATTTGTTTCCAGAGCCTGACATTACAGGAGGCACAATGTACCCTAGCTATAGTTGTGGGGCCATCTTATCTCTTCATCTTCAATGAGTAAAATTGCATAAAGGGAGAGCCAACTGGTGTCAGGTAGTCAGGCTTTCTGAGTCTAATGGGGATCATCTAGGAGGAGATGGTCAAACCATGAGGCATTCAGGCGGAAGCAATAGAGCACCTATCATCAGAGGAACTCAGGCTATTAGTTGTGTGTGGACTATTTCTCTCCAATATGCTTCAAATAAATTTAGAGGTTGATTCAGGTGAAATGTGATTTGCAAAAGCTGCATAGATCTGTGAGTATACTAGATAGGAGGAATGAGTTGACGCTTTTCCAGAGTTTCAGATGTCATTAGTAAGTTTACAACAATTTCCAAGATTAGTAAGCACTTGTACAGAAGATCAGAGTACGGGGGTGCTGGTGGCATATTGAAAGAGCAGGGAGGGAGAAAATAAATCTCAATTCTTTGTGTCAGATACAAAGGAAATTATGGCAGTTTGTCAAAAATTGATATTACTGGTGACTATGAGATATAAATTAGAAGTAATAATTTCTTCAAAATAGGTAAAACACTATTTGAATTGAGCTAACAATTCTGATCACCCACGATATTTTAGTGTCTGACAGGTTATACAGACGTGGGATTTTTGTTCATTCTTCCCAATTTCAAGAAAGTAAATGGGCTTACACTAACAAGAGTTTATCTTCCCAGTTTACAAAGGAAATTAGACTCTGTGTGGCCCGAATCCCTTTGTGAAGACAAGGTTCAAGAAGCTGATAGGACTTGTGCAGGATCGGTACCCAAGTCCCCTCATCCTTTTGCTTTATCAGTTTCCAATGGTCAGTAATTCAAACATCACTTTATCCAAGAGTACGTCTCTCTCCAATGTTAGGGTTTACTTGTTGTCTGTGATAAAAAGACTTGTTCATACTAAATATATTTAGGAATGCCACAGCTACGAAGGGCATGTTTGTGTTCTCCTAATTATCCAAGGTCTCAGATGGGACAGGTGTGTCCAATGGTACAGGCACTACATCCTCCTACATGCTCTTAGGTGGTTATTCAGAGCCACTGATGTCTGGTTGAGATTGCAGAATGACCCCCTGAGAAGTCATTGCCTCACTGAATAAGATGTTAAAGGAAATTAATTAGTTCAGTCACAAGGGAGGAATATGACATAAGGGAGAAGATGATGTTGAGTTCTGTCCTGAGGAAGGCCAGGGGATTTTATCAGGATCAAGACTGTAGGACATGTTGGGCAGAGGTGGGAAGCAGGAGAGAGATGCTTTGAGATGATATAGAGCAAGCAAAGTATGGAGGGATGTGGGATATGGACTTGGCATGTCTCAGAAAGACATTTCCAGTCTTTAGATCATGTTCAAGTCTGTACTATTCTTAGAATATTCAGAGACTGACCTTTAAAGCCAAGAAGAAATCCACGGTAGAGGTCATTTGTGAAGAACCAGAGTTAGAGAGAGTTGGTTTGCCATGGTAGTCCAAGTTATGGGTAGCATAGAAGGACTACATGAGCCTTTAATTCTTCACATGGCTCTTCTGAATGAGGGAGGGAACTCTTTATCACATTCTCTGGCTCATTCTACCAGCATTCTGCCCTCTCTGCCCAATAAGAACTCACCCACTTTATTTATTCTCCACATCCACTCAAGAATCTGTTCGTTGACTGTATATTTAGTTCCCTTAGAGATAGCCTTAGGGATACAACTCAACCCAGGTCGGGCCATCAGAGTAGACATCCAGGGTGCCTGTGTTCAAGCTTAACTAGAGGAGGGTCATCACCATCACCGATAGCTTTAAGGCAAATGGTATCCCATCACTGGCAATGAGAAGTACCCTATGCCTTTTTTGGAGATGGCCCTTCCCCAATGAAGGCTGAAGAATCAGTCTATGGACACTGGTCTCCTATGGCAGGGACTCCTGTTTCAGAGCTACTTCTGTGGTTACCATCTGTAGACATGATATCCTGTTTCAGGGATCAGGAAACAGAAGGAGGTGAATGAGACAGTGACATGTAAAGCTAAGGTCTGCAAATAGGATGACCGAGTCTCAAGCCACAGCATATGACAGTGTTTCACAGATGGCAATGGGTTCTGAGAGGGGCAAGGGAGTTTCTAGGAATGCTAGAGCAAGAATATCTTTAGAAGGAACAGTGCCTATAAAATCACAAAACACTAACTTCCCTGAATATGAAGAGAGCTTTCAGAAATTCTATGCAACCGACAAACAGGAGGCTGTGGCTGAATGCTGCTAGAGGAACCTTCAGGACCAAGGTCAAGATGTCCTAGCACCCATGCTGTGCTGTGAGCATGACTGGTCAGCTCTCAGAAGCACAGAAGTAGCCCTAGTTCCTGCAAGATCCCAGGGGATTGTGATGTGTAATCTCTGGGAGACAATTTTTGTGACAGCCAAGGCTTTTAAGAAAGAAAATAAAAAGTAGCATGATTAGAGCTTCAAACTTTGGCTTTCAACACCTGGTACCAGGTCGTGGAACCTATAAACATACACCAAACAAGGAGTCCTTGAATGATAGGTGGTTTTTGTACCAGATCTCGTTGCTTAGTAATTGGGTATTTTGTCAAGTGCTTTAGTGGTTAATAAAGAAAAAAAAAAGGCAAAGAAAAAACCCATAAAAACTGCCTGGGGAGTACAGGTGGGGAAGGCCACCTTGTTATCTTATACCCGAACAGGAAAGCTGCTTAGTGCCATCCATTTGAAAATCCCCTTGAAGAATCCAACGTATTTCAGCTTCACTTCATGGGAAGACTATCCCTGCTAGAAAATTCTGAGACCGGCATGTGAACAGAGCCACAATGACCAATTACGGTGCTGAGAGGCTCTGTAAATCTGACATTTGGAGAAGGCAGGCATCCCCTGAAAATAAAGTGAGAATCAGACCAAAGAAGCAATTACAGAGGAGGGGGTGTGGGCAGGTGTGTGCAGCAAGCTCACTAGCTATCCTAACCATCTGTCCCCCAGTGGAAGACTCAACAAACATGGGCGAGCACTGTGGGGGGTCCTCTGAGTGTCTGCATGGTCCATAGTGCCGCCTGAAATCATCTTAAGAGGTTAGACAATGCAGGAGCAGCTTGGGTTCTCAGGGCAGTGATATATTCTTTAGCCATTCCATAAGGCACTTGGATTTTTTCTCTTCCCCAAAGAGTGATCTGAATTCTGGGAAATGCAGCCTATCAAAAGATTTTAGGGTAAGAAAAAAAAAAAGTCCTCGGGTAGAAAAGCAGCTTTCTCCAAATGTGGTATGGCATTTACTTCTCTTCTTAGATATTTCCAAGGATGTAGATGGGGAGATGGTTCAGTGGATAAGAGCTGCTGTGCAAGCATGAGGACCTGAGTGCCGGTCTCTAGCGCCCTGTAGAAGTTGGGCATATAAGTCCAGACTTGGAGGGTGGAGATTGGCAGATTCCAGGAGCTCATTGGCCAGTCAGCCAGCCTAGGCCAAAAGGAGTGCTTCAGTCAGAGAGACCAGGTCTTTAAAACGACATCCAATATCCTTCTCTGGCTTCCACACTCACGCATATGAGCACATACATGCACAGATAGACGTGAGCATCACACAAAGCAAGAAATAGAAAAATTTAAGGATGTAAATATTTCTTAAAGAATTTGTGTATGGCTACCTTCTATCCAACCAACTTTTCTTTTGTGGGGAGTTCATGTGTGTGTGGGTGCATGTGCACACTCGTGGGTGTGCCTGTGGAGGTCAGTATCAGGTATCACCCCTCAGTTTCCATCCATGCTATTTTTGGAGACAGGGCCTCTTATTGGTCTGGAGTTTACAATTTGGCCAAATTGGCCTGTCAGAGAGCTCCTAGGGTCTGTCCTTTCTAGAGTTGGGATTGCAAGCACTTACCACCCCTGTTCATTTTGTGTGTGCTCTAAGATCAACTCCAAGTCTTCATGCTAGTGTGGCCTATACTTGACAGTCTCTCTCTTCAGCTTCTGTTTTAAAAATTGATTCATTTGGTTTTTTAAAATTACTTAGAGGAGATCTCTAACCCAGGATGGTCTATGTAGCTGAGGATCATTGTTAACCAAGCTACACAACTGTCACATATATGCAAAGGACCTATGTCAGTCCCATGAAGGTTCCTTGACTGACCATTCAGTCTCTGTGAGCCCAGATTAGTTGACTGTGTGAGCCTTCCTGTCCTTGGCTGTGGTTCCGCATTTGTTTCCATCAGTTGCTGGATGAATCAATTTCTTGAGTGGACTGAGGGCAGGTGGGGATGGGAACATGAGTGATCAGATGTGGGGAGACAGGGGGGGACAGTGCTGAGGGGGACTGCTAGCATGGCATTCCAGGGTCAGGCAGAAGCCTGGTGCAGGGGAATCTCCCAGCAGTCTATGGGGAGGACCCCAGCTTATTCTCCTAGTGATAGCAGATGGCTGGTCATCTCTTGTCACTAGATTGGCACCTGGCCCAATTGTCATCAGAGAGGCACCATCCAGCGACTGATGGAGGCAGATGCAGAGACCCATAGCCAAACATTAGGCTGAGTTCAAGAATCCTGTGAAGGAGGAGAGAGGAGTGTGGGAGCTTGTATTTTTTCTCAATTCCCCTCTGTGAGACTGGCTCCCGCCTGTACAGCATCCCCAAGACCTAGGTGATGCTTCCTCGTTTGTCCTGTGAAGGTCACATGTGAGCACTCTTTGCTGAATGCTGTAAGTGTCCACACCACTCTTTCCTCTACCTGACTCCCACACAACAGTTCCCCTTGGGGAAAAGAAAGATTGGAACTCCCTTCAATGCCTCAGACCTTAGGAATGCAGGTTCTTAGTAGCTGTGCTGTGGAGCCTGGTCCTTCAATTACCTTTTGTTTGTAGCTTATAGTCATGAATGTTTCTCAGAAGAAATTTCACCAGGTATTGTAATCATGAAATAGGACCTTGATGTTTTGGGTGCCAAGTGTTGAACCTGGACCGTTCTACCTCCATATCCCCAGTCTTCTTTTTAATTTATTTAAAACGTAAAACATGGTCTCACTAAATTGCACAGAGTGGATTTGAACTCACTCTGCAGCCAAGGCTGACTTTCAACTCTCATTTCTCTTGGCTCAGCCTCCTGAGTGACTGGGAAGGCAGTTCAGCTAAAACAGGCCTTCTGTTTGTTTGTCAAAATCAGGATAATGTCCCAGTAATCCCTTCTGAAAGCACCTCTGTTGCTTTTCGGAGGTGGTGTGATTCTTAAGATGTGCCTCTGTCCATGAACTCCTGTGCCCTGTGTACACAGCTGCCTTTGGGTGTATCTATGTGTCCAGCAGCGTTTCCTTAGAAGACTGGACCAGCTGCACCATAATAACACTGCTCTCCGAATTCCAGGCATCTGAGGACACATGCCAGACACACCAGGGAAATAAGTCACATTCCACTTCCATTCTCAGAAAGCCTACTGACGGGGCACGGCCAATGCCCAGACAGGATTGTGGAGACAGACCACAGGGGCAGCTGACCCTCTGCATGTGCTAACTTGCAATGTAAATTAACATGTGTGGCATTTGACTTTACTTGACAGAGCCTGAAGATCAGCTGGTGACTGGCTAGCTGGGTAAAAGCCTCAATCATGTAGTAAGAGTGGACATCTGAGTAAACACTGGATGAGATGTGTATTCTAGGTATGCAGAGGTATAAACTGCATACTCTCCACATGTGAGAGATTCAGTTAGGAGACATGACCTGGCCCAGGCATGGAAGGGAAATGAAGTAGGTAGAAAGAACATTAGATCTTGGGTGTATGTCTGAGATGTTCCCCACAGCACATACCCTTTCCTTAAGCACAGATGCAGAGCCCCAGCCACACAGAGGATCAGGGCAGGACTATCAGTCTCTAGGGGCAAGTGGTGGCTAACAGCTACTGTGCCACCTGGGCTTTCTCTGGTCTCAAGAGCTTTACTGGCCTGACTGTGGCAATCCCGACAGGCTGGGGTCAATACACAGAGCCCTTACCTTATGCCAGAATCTAAACTGAGAAACAGATCTTTAAGTGGCGGCATGCGGGGTTCAGGGTAACTTCATGCCCTGAGGCTGTGTAAAATCTCTATAGAATGGAATTAACTAAAGGAAACAAAGTAATCTTTTATCAGTGACTGCTGGTATAGGCAATGGGAGATAGGGAGAAGATATTTGTCTTTGTACGTGAACTGTTGCCCTTCGATACAGTTCCATCTTTGTAAATTCTTATCCTTTAAGCCCAGTTGCACTGACTCCTTTCCCAGCCCACTCAGCACACACTGGATCATCTTTGAGGCTGACACCTACCCTCACACTCATCTGACGTCCAAATTGGTAATTTGAACATTTCCTCCTTCTTGGCCTTCTAATTCCACAGTTAGGCTGGATGGATCAATGCACACATATGTATTTTTAACTTCTTTAGATTTTGATGATTATTTTTCATAGTATTGAGATCCTTGTAGATCTTTAATAAAGATAAACTAATTAGTTAATGTCACTCAAGCTTTAAATCCCTAGTAATAACCCTCCATAAAACACCAGTTGCCTTAGTGTTCTGATCACGATATCAAAATGGTAGGTGTCTCTGGTGAGAACAATATTTGGGTTTGGGCATCAGTTGTCATCTAAATAACTGGAAATACAGTATATTATATACTAGATACATACAAAGTATCCAAATTATCACAATAGAATAATAACTTTCCATAAGAAAATTTAACGAACAGATTTGCTTTGCAATGCCACCTGGGCCAAACTGCTGTAAGAAAGATGTCCCCAGATCTATCTATCATCCATCCAATCATTTACCATCTATATATCTGTCCAAGTATGCATGTTTGCATTCACCATCCATCATCCATCCATCATCTATCCATCCACCATAAGTCATCTAAGTATCTATTTACATACACCTCCAGTCATTATCACAACTCTATCCATTCCTCTATTTATCCACCTATCATCCATCTCTTTCATCCCCTAGGTTGTCCAGCAAATATTTGGTTGGATGTTATTTTATTCCTGATGGGGTATACATACTGGAAATTAAGTGATGAAGAAGATGCACAAAGTTCTAACCAAGAAAGAAAAAAAATCCAATGTGCTAAGATAGAGAAGAGAACCATGTAACAACCCATGTAAGTGCATAAGAAAAAATGCCTGGTGATGAGCACTCTCTGCAGATGATGCCAACAGGGCATATGCTTTGTTGACTGGGACCTCTATAGCACAGTGGAGTGAGAAGTCCTCTCTGGAGAACTGAAGTGAAGCCAAGACAATCATCATGCTGACCACAGACTCGTCTATCTCAGATACAATAACAACAAGAAAATGTCTTGAAAGGAGAATGGGTTAGCGGTTTCATTCAAGAGAGGGAAAGCCAGAGGACATGAAGGTGGAGAGCTGGAAAGCAAGGGTGGTGCTGCTGAACTCTGGGTGTGCAACCAGACCTCAGTAGTGTGGGTTTTATATACCAGCTTAAGAAGTCTGGATTTTGTCTAATAAGGTTTGAAAAATGGAGGATTTCAACCATAAAGCAGGGTATGTGCATAAGCTGGCTAAGTGCATTTGTCCTTTTGATTGTGTTAAAAGATATGAGAAACCAGTATTTGGGGACACGGCTTTGAGATGTGTGCAATGTCAGAAGGGATGAGCCCCATCCAATGAGAACAGAAGGATAGAGGAAGGGTGAATTTCCCACTCTCTGCATCTGAACAAGAATGATCAAATCTTTCTGCTCTCAGGCCTTTGCCCTTGATCTGTCACCTAACACTGTTGATTCCCCTGGTTTTCAGACTTAGACTTGTACTGGTTTATTTCACCTGCCTTCCATGTTCTTCAGCTCCTGGGTAGCTAATCATAAACATTTGCAATTACCATACTAAATCTCCTCTTATACATATCTTATTGGCTCTTTTTCTCTGAAGTGTGACTAGCGTAATATGTGTGTGTGCATATGCATTTGTGTGCATATGCATGTGTGTGTGCATAGAGGGAATTACATGTTCTGTATTTTTAAAGATCACACTGGCAAAAAGTCATTGGGTAGACTGAAAGGAAGTAAGGTCAGAAACTGGGCGGATATGACATCAGCTCAAGTTATGGGATGGAAGGGTAGTGGCTGGGGCTGGTGAGGTGGCCAGAGAAAACTTAATATATTTGGCTGATTGGATACTATAAGAAAATAATTTATCCTGCATAGGGAAAATTCACAAACATGTTGAAAAGGAAGAACTAGTATTCCAAATCATGCTGAAATTCACTGAGTCTAATTGGCCAGTGGACATGGGTGGAACATGCAACCTTGAGCCGTGTCTATTTAGGGACATTCCCCAAAAAGTCTGCCATACGTAGTACAGGCAAGGTCATTGACACACTTATTTTTTGCCTTCTGTATACATGTATTCTCAAACCTGCAGTTTCTGCATGCAGTGTAAGGGGGATAACATTAAAGGGGAAGAAAGAAAGGATGCACTGGTCTGGAGCAGTCCCTACAATTTTGAGATTCCAGGTTGGCCCTTGAGAGGTAGCTCAGCAGTTAAGAGCACTTCATGCTCTTCCAGAGGATCCAAGCATGATCCCCAGTACCCATGTCAAGTGGCTCACAAAGCCTCCAAGGGCATGTGGACACATGTACATATGCATGTGTACACACACATAAATCAACATAAATTAAATCTTGGAGGAGAGAAGGAAATGACTTCTTGGGGACCTAACTACAGGTCATCCTTCCCTTGAATTCTTCCAGTTTCTACCTCCACATCTGCTTCCAGCCAGAAGCAGGAAGAAGCTGGTCACAGCAAGGTCAGCAGATACCTACCCCTCACCAATGGCAAGTTGTACTAACTGTTCTCACTGTACACTGCTCTTCCTAGGCTGGCCTTCACTTATGGCATCACATGTCTCTTCTGTGTCTGCCACAGGCAGTGACTAACAAACAAAGTAGAATTGTCCACAGAGATTAAATTTAATTTACCATCCAGACTGTGGAACGAGGCAATGACAACTAGAGATAATTTTGCCTTGGTAGAATCGCAGTTCACTGGGGGAAATCTTACTAGACCTTCAAAATTGGACCAGATGTTATTAACTGGCATGTAGCTGTGGGTCTGTGAAAGGGATTGGATCATTAACTAAGAGGGGTGTGGTTGAAGTCTGAGGCACAGCTCATGCTCAAAGTCAGGAGAATGCCTGAACTGGGTTTGAATGGAAAAAAATAAAGATCCAGGAAAAGGAGGCATTATCATTCATTACTGGGAAGAAATATGAGTCAAATTTGAAAAATCTGCTGAGCATCCTCAGTGGGACACAAGAAAATATGTTTCCTGTTGAGAAAAAACACACATATGAGTCAAAGGAAGAGAAGAGAAGAGGAAAGGACAGTAGTGAGCTACTTAAGCTACACACAGCCTTCAGCCCAGGGGCTCATGGCTGAACCCTCCAGACATGCAAGTCTGCTGAACCGCCTACCCCTCACATATTCCTTCTTAGTCCTCTTCAGTGGTTTCTCCTCATTCCTCTGACCCTCAGCATTTGAAATCTTCAAGAACTTAAGCTTTAGACTTGTTTTCTTCCAGCTCATTCTCTTGATGATCTAACTTATTCTCATGATTTTAAATATGATCTACGTATAAACCAACCTCCAGCTAATTTCTCTAGGCTGGACTCCATCTGCAGACTCAAAATATGTCTTAGTTTATCTCTCTCTTGTTGTGATACCAACACAATGGCAAAAAGCACCTCAGAGAGGAAAGGGTTTGCTACGTCTGATAGGCTGCCATGAAGTCAAGAATGGAACCAGAGACCAGGCTTTTGATTGGCTTGCTTTCTATGCCTTTCTCAAACTGCTTTCCTATACAACCTTCCCAGGGATGGCACTCTTCACACTGGGCTTCTCCCCCATCCTCCCCCCCCAACATCAGCCATTAGTCAAGAAAATACCCTACAGACTTGCCTATAAGTCAACCTGCTAGAGGCATTTTTCTCAATTGAGGTTTACTCTTCCCAGAAGACTCTAGCTTGTATTGGTGTCAACTTGACACTAACTATCCAGTAAAGAATCTGCAGCCTCATCTTCTGACCCCATCCTTGGGCTTCTCACACCTGTGACTTCATCTGTGCATATCTACTCACATGCCAATCCTAGGTCAATCATACGGTCTACTGTACATGAAAAGCTCACCACTTCCCAAGTTGATGACTCCTTGTTCACCACCTCTGGCTCCCTCACCATCTAAGAAGCCACTCTTCTCTTCCAGTGGCTCGAGCAGAAATTCTTGGAGTCTTCATTCTTCTCTGCTCGATTTCTCTCCACAGAAGCCTGTTACCTCATCTCCTTGAGTTCACTTTCCCATCATCTCGACTCCTTCTCGCTGTCTAAGGTGCCATCACCCTCAGATTCCAGACTTACATAGAGGGGAACACAGTGTGCTGCAGGACTCTGCCCATCTGTATAGTCCTGCCTTATGCCTCTTCTCTTAAGCCGGTCCCTCTCCCACAGCCCACATCAACCTTCTTCATCCTCAGGCAGGCCAGGCAAGGTCTGACTTTAAGGATTTCAGGATGTCTTCCAGGATTTCTGGGGTTCTCTCTCACACACCTTCCCAATCAGAGGATCCTCTCTCCTGTTCGCAAAGCTCAGCAGTTCGATGACCGGACATAAACACTCAGTTTGCTAATTTGCTTGTATAATGTGCATCTTTTGGCATCAGAACATAAGTTCTAGGCACACAGGAAGATTTTTAGGGTTTTTTTTTTTGTTGTTGTTGTTGTTGTTTGTATCCTTAAAAGGTTTCTGAAACCACAAATTCCTTTTTAAAAAAATCTTCTCATAACAAGTTTGCTGCACGTGCATACACTAAAAAGGATTTATCAGGCGGGGCGGTGGTGGCGCATGCCTTTAGTCCCAGCACTCAGGAGGCAGAGCCAGGTGGATCTCTGAGTTCGAGGCCAGCCTGGTTTACAGAGTGAGATCCGGGACAGGCTCCAAAGCTGCACAGAGAAACCCTGTCTCAAAAAACAAACAAACAAACAAACACCAGACAACAAGAAAAAGGATTTATCAAACCTACTCATAACAAACTTGCTGCATGTCTGTCTATACTAAGAAGGGTTTATCAGGTAGAGGATGTGAAAGTCCTCTATTAGTCCATGCAACCTTTGAAGGGCATCTAGTAAATGAGATACAAGGAAAGGAATGTGAAATGGTAACAGTGGAACAGAAACAAAAACGGTCTTTAGGGTAGGCACCAAACAAGTTCTACATGATAAAACTGAAATTTACCACTAAGTGGTAAATTCTGAGATCTTCTGGAATGAGAAGGGAAAAAAAACCAAAAGGAAGTAAATGAAAGGGAAAAAATGCTCAGAAGGGGAAAAAATGAATATTATGACTAATATTAAAATTGTGGTATTATGTAAACAAGACTGGAAATATCAGTGTAGACCAAACAATCAGTGCATCCGGAGAAAACGCTCTCATATAATAATAATAATAATAATAATAATAATAATAATAATAATAATAATGATGATGATATTCCATTTCTTATGCAGATTAAGTAGGCTGGTTCCATTTGTAGACCACATTCTCAACATTAGTCAAACCTAAAGTCTAGTTGCACTGTTGTTGATAGTTGTAGTGGTATACTTTCTGCATTTTCTACAACAAAAACAAGATAAAATCAGCAGGTCGAAGGCCCATCTCATTTCTACTGACCACAGACATCGTGGACGTGGTGGCACTTCTGATGTCCAGATTTTGCTGTGTTCTGTGTGTAACGTTCTTTGACCCAGAGAGGGGACTTTGTGTGTCTAGTGGGTCATTTAAAATACTTCTTAGGGCGTTTGTGGGAAGGGCCCTGGCAGCTTTTAGATAAGTGCTGACTTGGTCGCTCTACTAAGGCAGTACCCTGAGATCCCCCAGGAACCCCACACATCATTACGTTTTTTCTTCCTAGAGAGTGTGGTCACCCACTCTCCTGTGAGTTGCCTACTGCCTATAGATGGCCATCCCCTGAGTGTGGGCAATTTCTCCTTCATACCAGGTTGGGACTCACCAGAGAGAGAGAGAGAGAGAGAGAGAGAGAGAGAGAGAGAGAGAGAGAGAGAGAGAGGCTGCAGGGCTTCTCCTGCATCTCACTCATCTCCACCCAGCATGCTGCTCCTTGATCCAGATGCATGGGTTTCCTTATTTCCCATTTCTACCTGTTTAAAGCATGGAGGGGGCTGAGCCTGGCTGCCGATCTTCCCTTGCACAGAGATCTGACCCAGGGAGCAAGCAGTGCCTTGAGAGACACCTGGTTCATGGCCCTTCTCTCAGAGATCAAAGTGATTCACACTCTGGAGTCCACTGTCTGGCAATTATCCTTCGAGCTACCTGGCTCCCTGTTTTCTTGCACCATCTTCCTGGATGTAAAGGTGGAAAGGACTGCCCTGTAAACAACATTACAGACTCCCAGTTCCCATTTCAAATCAGGACGGGAGGGAGGTCTGGCACCTCATTTCCACCCATTATCCCAGGCAATTCTGCTGGAGGAACCCTGAAGAGGAGATATTTCAATTAAAACTAGTTTATTTCTTCTGGTTTGTTGTTCCTGACCTGACTTCTGGATGTTTTTACTTTTGAAACAATGAAAAACTCTGTCTGGCAAAGCCCAGCTGTAATTGCAGCAATCTGGAGGCTGGGATAGGAGGATTGAAAATCAGAGGTCAGACTAAGTACAACAGCAAGACTGTTACACACACACACACACACACACACACACACACACACACACAAATGTAAAACTAATAAATAAATAAAAATGACAGGAAGCCTGTCTTCACCCATATGCCAATAGTCCCAGCACTCAGGAGGCTGAGGTGAGAGCACTGTAGTGAATTCAAGGGTGGTGTGCATGAATTAACGTTCCAGGAGAACAAGACTCTATCACTCCTACCCTACTCCCAGGATCCTACTTGCCTAAACTTCCCTCATCTTTTTCTGAGAGACTTGCCGTCTCTCACTCAGCCTTCCCACAGCAGGCACTCTTGTCTAATGGGAGACACACTTCCTAGACAGCAGGCTTCCTTCAGAACGAGTGTTTAAGGACATAGTTGAGAGGAGCCTGGGAGCCCTGCTGTGGCTGTGCACATCACACTTCTGTCTTTTGACAGGGTCCTTCAACCTACTTCCCTGCCAGTCATCTTTGTCTTTCCTCTGCTTCTTGACTCCATGACATCACTGAGGGTGCAGGTATGATAGTATGTCTCAATAAACTGATTTTAAGGAACATTAGTACATCAGTTGTACTTATTCATCTCCCTGTACATAGCCTTGGAAAGCAATGCCAACTTCTCTAGATCCAGGAGCAAAGAAACCTTCATGTTCCTGCCTTTCCAGGTGTGCTGCTGAGCCCATTCCCAATTCTGCAGTGACTATCTCACCGGCCAGATTGTGTTCCAAGTTTTCTGCTCTGTCTCAAGGATCAATGCACCTGATATGCCAAGAAGTATGAGCTGTTAAGATGACCTTGAATTCCATTACCAACAGCAATACTCTGGGTCATTTCTTCATGGAGGGCCAACCTTATAAACTTATAGAGCTTATAAACCTATAAACCCAATGGTCTGAGTCTACAGAGGCAACATAAGTGGAATTTGAAACCAGATGTCTGTAAATTATGGTGGCTACTTGTGGTGTCTGGGGTAACTTGTGAGTATTTGGGGGTACTCGGTTCCTATATCTGCTAATGGAACTGTTAGGCCCCAAGAAGAACATTAATTAAAGTTTATATACATATATAGGCATACACACAAACACACACACACACACACTTAGATACACACACACATACATACATTGTGTGTGCGTGCACACATGTATTTCTCACTGATAGTGTTGTTTTCATAGCATCAATGGGAAGAAATCAAGTTGACTTCAGGAGTAGAATAAGACATACTTGACTGAACTTTGTCATGTACAAGCACAAGTCACTTTGTATGGTGGCCAAGTTAAATAAGAACAGGGTGATGATTGCTTCGTGAACTCTGGCATGCCTGTCAGGTGTGTGGTTCCTGTAGACAGAGACATACAGGTGAGGAGGCCTGGAGCCTGGGAACATATGAATATGTCACTGGCAATTCTCATGGGAAAGGCTTGAGAAGAGCAGAAATAAAGTGATGCTAACGTGCATGTCAGCTATTCCTCAGCTTCCTGGACACAGTTTATGAAAAACATGGCACTTGGATTGTGTCTTGAAGGATGATAGACATTAACTGGGCTATAGAATAGTAGACAAAATAGAATCACTGAGAATCAGATTAATGGCATCTTTTAGCATTCTCTAAGAGCTGGGGCTTGACAGCATCAAGTCTTCTTGTTTGTTTTCAAGACCCAGTCTCTCCATGTAGCTCCAGCTATCCTGGAATTTTCTGTGTAGACCAGCCTAGCCTTGAGCTCAATGAGGTCCATCTGCTAAGATTAACAGCATGTGCCACAAACCTGGCACCATCAAGCCTCCTTACATCTTGCTCTTATCCTGTGTAAAGGAGACACAATGATATCAACCTCACAAGGTTTTAGGATAATTTAAAGAAATCAAATGTGTGAAAGGTGTGAAGAATGGTGCTACCCATTTAACTAAACTTTATCAAAAGTCCATTAGAAGTATGATGTAAAGTTAGATGGACAAGCATTCTTAGGAGGTATGAAGTCCACAGTAGGGTGGGTCCTGCCCCATATGATTGTTCTCCTTATAAGAAGGGGACATATGAATATAGAGACAGATGATATTGAGGGGAAATGATATGAGAAACACCATGGGAAGACAGTCAATGGACAGGGTAAGATGTGTGTGAACAATAGAACACCTTTGGGATACAGAGCCACCGGAGGCTGGAAAGGGCAAAAGCTTCCCACAGGGCTGTCTGAACAGCCCCATCCTGCCTGACACTGAGAACTGAGAGGATATCAGTTTCTGTTGAGTTGAGTCATTTCGCTTACGGTGCTTTGTGTGGCCCCCATAAGAAACGAAGACAAATGGACTCTATGGGCTAGATGGCCAGAGAGATGTTCATGGGTGACATGCAGGACTCTGGCACTCACCTTGCAGTGGTATGGATGAAGTTGTTTTGTAGGACAAGCTGAAAGGCTATTAAGGAAGCTCCATGGCTATTACAGAAAAATTTAGGGGGAGCAATGGAGGAACAGCGAGATGTAGCCACAATCAGGAAGACTTCTGCTTCCCATGCTCAGAAATTTGGTCCCTATGTCAGGCTGAAGCTTTCAGGGAAATCAGCAACTGAAAGAGAGTAAAGCTACATTCCACCTCATGGTCCTCCTTGGGCCGATTCCATCACTGTCCCTTCATCTCTAGCATTTTCTAAAATGACTCTGAGTGGTTACACTAATATGGTATAAAGAACTGTGTATCCATGAGGGAAGTTATGCTGACTGCCAGCCACACACTTCAGGATTCTCTGGTCCCTGAGCTGCCAGGTCTGGTGCACCAGTGAGGAGGGGTTTCTCTCTCTGAGAGCTCACCCTATTCCCAGGAAGCCTGCCCCATGAATTCTGCCTCAGATCAAGCTCCTTTAGGAAATTCTGCAGAATGGAGTGCTAGCACCCTCCAAGCCAGCATGGACACCTGGTGTCAACAACACTCTGTCCTCTGATCATTTCTGGTCTGGGAGTACTATCTTTCTGTACCATGACAGACCTCCATATACATGCAGAGCCACAAGACTGGCTACACCTCAGACACCTTCACCCATTCAGACATCTTCTCTAGTAGTCTTTGCTGTGTTCCTCTCTTCGTTCACATTTGTGTTTCTTCTTTCAACTATAAATTCCTTGGAAAGGAAGCATTGAGTTTTCTTTATTTATGTCACATGGTGCTTGTAGTGGGTAAAGAAAGCTAACTCTGGTGCTTGTTCTAGAGTAGAGCTGTTCGCGTTTCTAAACAAGAGAACAACACATCTGTACGACACACTCACCCATGTATTGACTGTTTTTTCTCAAGGAAGATACTAATAGCAGAAAAAGTTCCCTTCTATTCTACACCAGGAAAACTCAATCCATCCATATCCAAAGGCTTGAGAAAAAAAGAAATGAAGCAGTTTTTGTTTGATCAGCTGCTATTTCTTGAGTAATGCTCAGGACCAGGTCTTTAGTTTAGTCCTAAGATGCGAGGCAGCCAGACACATGTAGTGTGATCAGAAGACATGCACTGTAAAGATATCTGTGGGTGGTGATGGAGGTGACATTGCAGAGTCTACAGGTGTGGTGCAGGGGACACAGCTTTGTCTGCTGGATTCTGCAAGCATGCTGTCTCTATTGTTTCCGAACCTGCAAGGACATTCTAGCCCATCTGGCTGGCTGGGGTCACTCTTGATCTGATAACTTTAATCTGGTACATGGGAGGAAACCCTCCATTGTCTGGAATGAGTGCCAGGGTCCTGTGGGTAGATGTCATCTCTTTTAGTCATTTTCATTGGCTTTGTTCCTGGATTCTGTAATTGCAGATGCCTGGGTGGCTGTGGTGTGTTGAGGGAGAACCTGGGCTCTAAACAACCTTGAGTCTGGTGGCCCTGAGTCATCTTTGAATGACCCCTCACCACCTTTCTGACCTTTGGAAAACTTGTGTTTCAGATTTACCACAAGTAGAACAGGACTATTATGAGCCATGCACAGATAGGCTTAGGCAACACTCTGGAATCCCTAGACAGGCTCCAAAGTGCCCTTTGTAAGTGTTGAATGATATAATGATATACTACAGTGGGTGATAAATATTTACTTGCTATAAAATGGGACTCTTAGGACTGGAGAGATGGCTTAGTACTTAAGAGCATCCACTGCTTTGGTGGCCATTTCAAATTCAGTATCCCGCACCCACGTCTGGTTTCTCACAGCTAGCTGTACTTCCATTTCCAAGGGATCTGGCACCTCTGCCCTCACAGGTACCTGCACTCATGTGCACAAACCCACACAAAGATGCATAAATACACATAAAATTAAAAATTAAGAATAAGTGGGACTCTTGAGGCCTGCTCACTCCTTGCCTCCCTAGCTGTCCCAGGACAAGCTGTCACCACTTGCTGATGGTGGAGAAAAGGGGAGGAGCCCTAATTCATCTTTATCCTTGTCCTGCTGTGCAGAGCACTCTTGTGCCTCAATTTCAGAAAGCCGGAGGGTTTCACAGTGACTGAGGTCTGCCCTCAGTCAACAACTGTCCGTACCCACAGGAAGTGTTCACAGCATGGTCCCATCATCTTCCTTCCCCCGTCTTCTGGCCTAGGACACCTCCCACTTGAGGGGTTCCTTTATAACCTTCATGTTCTTCAAAACCTCATTTTTTTTTCTTTCCTCAATGCTTCACGGCCCAGTTCAGTGTGAACAGTGTGTGTCAAAGAGCAGGAAGTTAAGCGGAGGACTGCAGGGTCCTCGGTGTGCTGAACACATCGGCTCTGTCCTGGGGGCACATGCTGGCTGTCAGGCACTCTCATCCAGACTTCAACAGGGCACAGGGCTGTGATGGCAGCTGCAGACATGACACCCTGTGCCCTGCCAAGAGGGCCTGTGTGGGCAGATCCAGCGTGGAAGTAGCTGGAATCCAAAGGCCGAGCCTTCTCCTGGCAGGCACCCTGCTTGTTCTGTCTGCTGTGTGGGAGGCAGCAAAGACGGCAGCGCTGGTGTCGGTGCCTGTGACAACCAACCACCGCGCCTGCCCTGAGAGCTGTGCCGCGGTGAAGCTGAGGCCCGCTGCTGATAATACTGTCGTCCCCTCACCCTCACTCAGGCAGAGACATGCCGAGAATGAACCAGCCACCCTCCCCTCGTGCCGCCGCTACTGACACATGCAATTGGACTCTGCTCTCAAACCTGAGTCATTTTTATCAAGACTGTCCGTAAGCTTAGGTAACCCAGATCCATAGTCCTGTCATCTTGTTAATCAACATCCAGTGTCACGGAGACGTTTTTGTCTCTTCACTCCTCTTTTTCAGCTCCCTGTGTGATGCCCTGCAACAGCTGTCTATGATCCCATGATGGGGATTCCTACAGGATGAGGTGGTGATGATGGGAGTGCCTGCTTCCCCCAGTGTTGAAAGCTGAACTCAGAGATCTGCCTCAAACACACACAATCCTTAGAGATTCTCTTCAACTATAACACCACCACTTTTGAGAATCGCCCCCATGCCCCTTTTCTTTCTTAGATCTTCACGCAGAAGAATGGCAAGTTTGGCACCCACTAAAGACACAGATGAAAGTGGGTCAGATGAAAGTGTTCAAACTCAACTCATCATGGGCTCCAAACAAGATCGTCTTGGTTCAGACAACAGATATCACCATCACACCCTCTCTTCTATGAAGATCAGTGCTTCCACCCACCTTTCATAACAACTATACATCAACCTGAGGCCTCTGCCTAAGGACTTGCTGAAGAAAGGTCCCTGGAATCATTTAGAATTTCTTTCAACTTCTCTTGAAAGCGAAGACTACATGCAGAGTGGTTGTACCCAAGTTCTCCAGGCTGAGTACCAGGTTCAGCTCTCAGAGCTATCACCCAGAGCTTGCAAAACATAGTGACGACCCACTGTGGTACACCCAGTGAAAACTTTGAGACTTGGAGCCACCTCTTCTGAAATGCATGGCTGACTGCAGCTAAATCTCTGCACCACTCATGGAAGTCCCCTCAATACCAGCCATCTTCGAACTTGGGGAGTCTGCTTTGCTCTTCTGTGAGGAAGACCTCTTGACGGAGCTCCCTTCACTTCCCTGTACAGAGAGGCTACATGGGGGCAACCATCTCCTCAGATAGAGGGATGAGAAACTTGGATCATTAATGGTGATTGTCAGCTGTCTGGATCTAGAAACACAAGGAGAGAGACCTCTGGGCCTGTTTTCTGGATTGGTTTGATGGAGGTGGGAAGACCTACCTCCAATATAGGTGGCACCATGCCTTGGACTAAGATCCCAGACTGAATAAAAAGGAGAAAGTGAGCTGAACATCTTGCTTTTCCCTTTCCGCTTCCTAACTGTGGCTTTCATGTGACCAGTTGCCCCACACTCCTGCTGCCATGCCTTGCTTGCCCGGATGGACTATGCCTCCATATGAGAGCCATAATCCTTCCCTAGCTTGCTTCATTCCAGTGACTTGGTGACAGCATCAAAATGGTAGCTAATACAGGAGTGGGGCAAGGAAGCTGCCCCCTCAAGAGTCCCCAGACTGCCTGGCCTCACTACACTGTAGAGTGTATAGCCATTGGGCAGGACACTGGGGCACCTCCAGTTTTGTTTTGTTTTTGTTTTTGTTTCTTTGTTTGTTTTTTCTCTTCCTTCCCGAGGATGAGGAAGATGGTAGAAACAGGTGAACCTACAGTGAGCAGGGTAAAGCTGTGTAGGGCAGTTGTGCTCTCGTTTGTGTTTGAGGGGCAGGCAAGAGTTCATGTTCTGACAGATCTTCGTTGGACAAAGTGGGAAAAGGGTAACAGACAAACAGCTATAAATACTATGAACCACTCTCCCGGAGACTCTGCTGGCTATGACCACAGGCATCTGTGCTGATACCCAGTGACATCCACAGGTTCCAAGGCCACCACATGATGAAGAGAATGGACAAGGGTGGGCCCAGGGCACAGCTGCCGCATGGGATCTAATGCTTCCTTCTAGGAAGGGTGTTGCTGCATTCTTGTGGAGGTGTTTTTCTGGCCTTCCGGGGATTTCCTGGGGACCTGCTACTGAAAGTGGAAAGAAATGTGTGCTCTTTAATTGCTCATGATCCCTGGAAAATCCCGGGTGTGGCCACCCTGAGTGCTGCCTTAGCCAAGAATAGGAAAACGTTGAGAGGTCTGTAGGCTTTGGACAAGAAGGAAATGTGAAGCTGAGGGGCTGCTGGGTTCTCATTCCTCCACTTTTTCTTCCCCCATGTCCCCTCCATGCTCCTTCCTGAATCAGGAATCCTTGAGATCAGGCAGCTATGATCCAAGGACAGAGACTTTGAGGGGTAGAGTAGCTTATCTACTTAAGGATATCCAGGTCTCAGGGTAAAATGGACTATGTCTCTGGAAGCTGCCCTCCGTGGAGACTGTTGTTTCAAACCTATGGTGCCAGTGGAACACCCATTGCCTCCCCAGGCACCCATTCACTAACACAGATGGCTTCAGGCCATCAATCTTCATGTGATATGGCCCAACAAAACACAACAGCTTTGCCCACAGCAGTTGAGGCTGAGTTAGGAAATTACCTTTGTCAGGTGTTTTTCTGGTCTCATCCAGGGATCTTAAAAACACTCTATGCATAAAGAGTTTGGTTCCCTACCTCCAAAGAGCTTTAAACTGTAGCATTCAGGTTTTCAGATAATTTCCATTTTATGACTGTTTTAAAGCAATGGATGTTAGGAGAAAGGTGTACCCTCATACCCTCATGCATCATGGTAGGGGTTATATTCAGTCATGAAAGCAGCTTGTTGATCTGCTAAGTATGAGCCAAAGAAACCCTTCCTTGCTGCCCTGTACACACTCTGCTATAGCAATGATTATTAGCATGCAAGGTGCTGCCTAGCAGGAAATCCGAGAACTGGGCAGGCAGAGGTCAAAGACTGAGGGATTCAGATCAATTTCAGGCAGACACATGGAACTAGACCCTGTCTCAGAAAACAAAAACAAAAACTCAAAAAGGATGGTGAATATTGCCAAGAGAAGATGGAAAAGCCTACAAAAGAAGAGACAGGTCACGTTTATACACTGAAGCATGAAATGTTGTCTATTGCCCACTATTGATACGTAGGACTATGGTCTAAATATGTTCCTAATCAAAACTTCAGCAAAGTTTCTTGAGGCAGTTGGTAAGCTATACTTAAAACTTGTAAATGTTCAGAGCATAGAGTACCCAGCTATCCTGAGGAGCTGAGAAAGTCAGCAGACAAATTCAACTCACTTAAAAGGCTTGCATTCACATATACCTAAACATAGAAACTAAAATTTCTGTACAGAGAAAGACTGTAATTCTGAAGAATGCAAATCTTTCTCGGATAAGACAAAAAGGGCACAAAGTATGGAGAAATATACTCACCTTTCTCAGTTAGAATGTTCTGCTTTTCAAAGTATGCCATTGGAAATACAAAAAGCATAGGCTGGTAAGACTGATCAGCGGTGAGAATCTGTCCTGCCTAGCTTGATGACGTAGGTTTGATCCCTGAGCTCCATATGCTAGCAGGAGATAGACAACTCTTGCAAGATGTCCTCTGACCTCCACATCTGCTTTATGTCACCCATGCCCACATGCCCCCAACAACCACACCCTTTTTCCAAAAAGGTGTGTACCCACCCCCCCAAAAAAAATCCCAAATCTGATATTCAGAATGAAAAGAATTGTAAGCTTGAAAACCAAGTTCTTATCTGACTTACATGACTTTATTGAAACAAGATGAAAATCAAGCTTTAGCCATGATTCAGAAATTACAGTTTCCAGTTCTCAAAAACTATCCAAATGAGTCAGGTCTTGATGTCTGTGTTGACATGGTGGCATGGAGCATATACATTTGAGAGTATTGCATGTGTGCAGGCGTGACAGGTTTTCTTTTCCTTCCTTTCTTTCTTTCTTTCTTTCTTTCTTTCTTTCTTTCTTTCTTTCTTTCTTTCTTTCTTTCTTTTCTTTTCTTTTCTTTTCTCTTCTTACATTCTGACTGATGTTTCCCTTCCTTCCTCTCCTGTAAGTTCCTCCCCACTACCCTCATCAGCTCCCTGCCCCCATCCACTCCTCCTTCATTTCTTTCCAGAAAAGAGCAGGCCTCCCATGCATATCAACCAAACATGGCATATCAAGTTGCAGTAAGACTAGGCATCCATCTCCCCTCATATTAAGGCTGGGGAAGGCAACCCAGTATGAGGAACAGGGTCCCAAAAGCAGGCAAAAGAGTCAGAGACAGCTCCTGCTCCCACTGTTAGAAGTTCCACAAGAAGACCAAGCTACACCACTGTAACATATGTGCAGAGTACTTAAGTAGTCCTCTGCAGATTCCCTGGTTGTCAGTTCAGTCTCTGTGAGCCCAGGTTAGTTGATTCTATGCGTTTTATTATGGTGTCCTTGACCTGTCTGGCTCCTACAACCCTTCCTCCTCCTCTTCTGCAGGATTCTCTGAGCTCTGCCTGATGTTCGGCTGTGGGTCTCTGCATCTGTTTCCATCAGTTGCTGGATAAAGCCTCTCTGATGACAGTTGGGCTAGGCACCAATCTATGAGAAAAGTGGAATATTATTAGCCAACATTACATTGACTTTTTTTGTGTGTGTGCGCCAGTCCTGTGTGGTTCTATCCTAGGTCTCTGGGCCATCCAGCCTCTGGGTCCTGGCCCTCCAGGCAGTGTCAGGGGTGGGCTCACACTCATGGCATAGATTTCAGACTGATCCAGTCATTCGTTGGCCACTCCCACAATTTCTGTGCCACCTTTACCCAGGACATCTTGTAGGGAGAGCAACTTGTAGGTTGAAGGTTTTGTGGCTGGGCTGTGTCCCAATCCCTCCACTTGAAATCTTGCCTGGTTACAGGAGATGGCTGGTTCAGGCTCCTTATCCCCCATTGCTAGGAGTCTTAGCTAGGGTCATCATTATAGATTCTTGGAAGTTTCCATTTCACCAGGTTTCTACCATGCCCTGAATTGCAACCCCTGTTCCAATCATCTCTCAGTATTCTCTTCCTCCATCCTCCTTCAACCTGATCTCTCCTGTTCCCATCCCTACCACCCCGCCCCACTATTCTATTTCATCTTCCCAGGGAGATTAATGCTTGAGCCCTCCTAGTTACTTAGTTTCTCTGTGTCTATGGATTGTAGCATGGCTATACTTTACAGATAGTATCTACTTATAAGTAGACACTAGAATACATACCATGTTTGTCTTTCTGGGTCTGGATTGCAGTTGTTCTATGATGTGGACTTTCACTCATTTTGTCAGAATTGGGTAAAGCAGGCCTTGCTTTGAGTATCGCATAGCTTGTATTTCTTAAAGTATCTGATACAGCTCATGGTGCCCACTTCACCATCACCCGGAAGGAGTCTTGTTAGTACACATGCTTATTAAGGTTGTAAATACCAAACAACATGAGTCGAAGTAGTAATCACACTTGTTTACAGTCTTTTGCTTGTTTTATTTTTTTAATTGAAAAGTATGTATTGGGAACTCTTTCCAAACAAACAAGTACTATCCTGTACAGTGCAAATATTTGTTCAAACCTTAAAGAAACCAGGGCAATAATCAGCAATGAATGAATGGCTCAGTTATTGATCAAAAATAGATTTTTATTCCTGATATTTTGGGAGATTAAAAACTAAGTCTCCTTCCCCTCTTTTCCATTACAAGTTGAAGGCTTTAAAAGAGCAAGCATTCATTAAAGCCCAACTTGTCCACAACTCTTTCTCATTATCCAACTATGATGATGGACCATTATCTATAAGCATATTTTCAGAATCAGGACTTGAGCTGCTGAGAACTACCATAAAATCCCCCCTTTACACATCTTTTAGTGTTTGCTGGCATCAGATTTCCTGTTTGGAGGCCATTTACTCTATGAGACCTCTGCAAAATTCCACGCCTTTCCATCAGATTGCTGGTGCTTGTGTGTGGTGTATGTGGTGTGGTGTGGTATGGTGTGGTGTGGTGTGTGTGTGTGTGTGTGTGTGTGTGTGTGTGTCCTTAATATCCTTCAAATTGCTTTTGCTACTGGCTAGCATAAGAAATACAACTTACAAATCTAAAAGTTGCAAAGCATGGTGATGCACAGCTGAAATTCCAGCACTCAAGAGCCTGAGGCAATAGGATCACAAGTTCCCAGTCAGCTGGGGTTACGCAAGACAGAAGGGGAGGGGGAGAATATGAAAGCTACCAAGATTCTTCATGGTCCCTTCAAACTTCTTGGCCAGTACCCTCCTCACCTTCCAACCTGAGACGATTCTCAATAGTTAGAAGTGTGTTGCTTCAAAAGTACTCATGGCTAGAGAGTCTAAGACATGAAAATTCTTAAAAGTGTGGAAATTGAGCCTGTGAGATGACTCAGTGGGTATCCAAACTTGAAGATAAGAGCTGATACTCAGAACCCACATGATGGAAAGAAAGAACCAACTCCTGAAAGTTGTTTTCCTACCTCTGCATACTTGCTGAGGCACAGAGGTGCCATCCCCCACAAAATAAAATAAATGAAAAATTAAAGTGAATAAGAATTTTTTCTACTACAAATGTAGCCTAGTGTCAGACCCTTGCAAGTTGTAGCAATGAATGTGATTCTCTGCAATATATAAAACCCAAAACCAACAACAGCAAAGTGATCACCCACCCAGAAACAGACACATCAGTACTTCCAGGGAGACAAAATCACATTAGCACAGTTGCAGAGTATATTCTTGTATGTGTTGGTGTATGTTTCTCTTTGTAGGCCAAAGGTTGATGTTGACTATCTTCTTCCATGCTTTTCCACATAATTTTTTGAGACAGAGTCTCACTGAACCTGGAAGTCATATAAACTCATATAAATATCAGGTAGACAAACTGCAATTGGAAGCACAAAGCTTGGGCCCTGGGACATTAGAAGCTAGGTTTGATTTGCTAGTGATTTTGTGTGTGTTGAAATTCAGAGAACTGGTTTGCACTGAAGCCCCCTCAGTTGCCTCATGAAGCAAAAAGGTACACAATCTGCTTCCCAGATTTCAGGACATTATTCTAGAGGTTCCAAAAATACTATTGGAAAAAGAAAGCATTAAGAAGGACATTTCTGAGATGCTTGATTTGACAATGAGTGTGGAGCCTTGCCACTGCAAGTGTGATTTGAGAATGGCCCCAGGAACTCAGCAGGTGTGCATACCCTTGAGTTGGGGTCTACTGGATCTGAGAATGAATGTTTAACACAATCCTCTTTGCCTACATACAAGACAGAGAGCCAGGTGTATAGAGGCCAGGGATGCACACATTGGGAGAGCTGGGTTAAACCCCAGCTCTAAGGCACTGATTTGTGTTTGTGTTTACATTATGTAAAACTACCAATCCCCTCACAGCCTCACTCTACATGTGAAGGTGTCTACAAATGCTTCTGTGTTAGAGCTATAGTTAAAACAATCAGTATTCACCAGGTACGGACAGTCAGCCTGTCACACAGACAACAGTGGTGTTGTGTGCATATACTGAACACAAAACAGGAATATAAGGTGGGTGGAGACAGGATCTCCCCCCTCTTCTGGTCAGGGGATCTGGAGAGGTAAGAAGTGACTGTGGCTGCTCCTGTGTTTCTCTGATCTTTCAGCTTTTACCCTCCATAGCTGACTCACACCTTTAATAATCCCAGCACTCGGCAGGTAGAAGCAGGAATATAATAGTTATAAATAACATTTGTAGATAGTCTAGAAAGATGTACCATCTCTTCTGCTTAGCTGGTGTATAGTGGATCACTCTTTTGTTTATGACCTTGAAGCCCTGCCCCTAGAGATGAAGCAGGTAACTGCTTACCTGCCTATGCCCCTGGGGTGTGGCCTCTTGGCTACCCCTCAGACCTGAGATGCACATAGACACTCTCCTCTTTGCTCCCTCATGGACTTGGATGCAGGACTGACTCACAAGGCCAGAACCATGTGCGACTTTGCTCCAGCATTCCAGAATCTATGACAATTCTGTTCTGTACAGTGAGTTTTTCTCCTCTAATAAATATATGATACTTCTCAGACTTCATTGTGGGATCTAACACTCATGAGTTATAGACTCTGCTGACTTGGAATTTGTCCTGGTTGGTTTGTTTGTTTGTTTTCCTTTGTTTAGTTTTTTGTTGTTGTTTTGATTACTTGACATATGCTACAGTTATCTGGAAAAATAAAGCAGAAAATGTCTCCATCAGATTGCTTGAAGGCAAGTCTACCGGATGTTTTCTTGATTATTGATGTGAGAGGACCCAGCCCACTTTGGGTGGTGCCACCCCTGGGCAGTGGTCTTGTGATGTGTAAGAAATCAGGCTTAGAGAAAGCCAGTAGGCAGCACTCTTGCATGGCCTCTGCTTTTGTTCCTGCCTCCAGGCTCCTGCCCTGACTTCCTTTGATGAGGGACTGTGATGCAGAGGTGAAAGCTAAAGGAAACCCTCTCCCTGCCATGCTGCTTTTGGTCAGTATTTGATCACAGCAGCAGAAACTCCAACTCAGACAGCCTTTATTGTATTATTTGGAGAAATTAATCTGAAATTCTTCTTTTAAAGAATAAACAGCATTTTAGAGGAATTTTAAAAGGTCTGCCAGGCTGATCTGAATCCCCAGGGGAGTCCTTGCCCTGGAGGAGATGGGAATGGGGGGTGGGCTGGGGGTGGGATGGGAGGGGGGAGGACAACGGAATCTGTGGCTGATATGTAAAATTAAATTAAATTATAATTTTTTTTAAAAAAAAGGTCTTTTATAGATTTGAAAAATGGTAGTTGACATTTATTTGTGTATAAACAATGCCTATGCATATGCAAATCACTCTAATCTATACATTTCAACAAGTTCTCTCTGGACCTTCTACATCTGCAGGTTTTTGTTGTTGCTGCTTTGCTGTGTTTTAAATGTTCTTATAACTTAGTCTGACTGTCTTCCCTAATGCCTTCAACTTCACTCATGTTAATACTCCCAATTTAAATGAACTGGAGATGTTTGCTTTGGATAACTTCTTCACCAAGTATCTAGAAAACTAGGTCATATTTCTCCCTACATAGTGCTCAACAGTGAAGGTGAGCTACTCTGTGCAAGGCTAATGCAGCTATCTTTTAAATTTATGAATTTATGAATTTATGAATTGATCTACAGAATTCTTCAGAAGTGTGCCATCTGTTGCATATGGTGTTAGTACTCTAATGTCAAGACTGAATGCATGTATCATGGGCACTTTCTGCGTTCTGACTACATTTTCTGTATAAAGACAACGCCCCCCTCCCTGTATGACTGAGAACACAGTGAATCTTTGGAGCACAGACCCGGAGAACAGAGAGTAGGCAAAGCGGAATTCTCGATGACTTTATAGTAGGACTGACTAAACTTTTCTCATTGCTGTGGTAAAACACTTGGTCAGGGCAACTTAAAGGAGAAAAGGTCCTCCTGGCTCATGGTTGAAGGGTACGTCACGGTCCATCATGGCATGGGAGGCAATGCTGTAGGAAGGTTTGTGGGCATGGTGATGGACAGACAGATTAGGAAGCAGATGACAGATTGTGGCAAGTTTTCTCGTCGGATTTTTCTTGAACCACAAGTCTGCAGATAATTACACAGAGACTTATTAATTATGAGAGCTCAGCCTTAGTTTAAGCTTTTTCCCAACTAGCTCTTATAACTTAAATTAACTTGCTTCTATTAATCTACATTTTGTCACATGCCTTGGTCACCTCTCCTCTGTACTGTACATCTGACTTCTTCCTCATCTTGGGGCATCTCCTCACCTCTCTTCTTCCCAGAGTCTTCTCCCTCCCCAGAAATCCTGCCTCTTCTCTCCTGCCTAGCTATTGGCCATTCATCTCTTTATTAAACCAACCACAGTGACACATCTTCACACAGTGTAAATAAATATTCTACAACAACAGGCAGGGAGAGCAGCCATACTATAAATCTGAGGCATGCTCTCCCAGTATTCCACTTCTTCCAGCTAGGTCCCACTCCCTAAAGTTCCCACAACCTCCCTCTCCAAACAGCAGCAGCAGCTGAGAACTAAGCTTTCAAGCATATGACCCTTTGAGGGAACATTGCACTTCCAACCTCTGTCACTGTATAGCTGCTGTTATGGAAAAAAATATATAGGGTTACAGTATGGAGAACACTGTGAACACTGGTTCTGACAACCATAAGAACTCCTGAGAGACAGATGCACCCAAGTCTCCCTGGTAGAGATGCCAACAGTCTCAGTCTCACCAGGAAGTTCTAGGAAGCTCGAGAGGCAACTGAGATGCGTGCTGGCAGGTTCTGTGAGCTGGAACGTGAAGCTGTCGTAGCTAGGTGTTTAGAAGCCCAGGTGCTATATCTGTACAGTCAGGGTGAGTTTCCAAAGTCAAAGGAAAGAGACAAAAGACGGCCCTGCAGAGAAGGACTGTGAGTAGCCCAGGGACCAATCCTGGCAGGAATTAATGGGAGGCAACAGGGATAAAGGGACACATCTTTAGTGGGAAGTTGACAGGATTAGTCTGGTTCAGTTATATTCTTGCCCTAGATTTAGAGTCCATCAGGAAGGAGAGAAACAACCAGGAGCCATGTTCTACATCTGCTGATTGGTGAGACTACCAGCTAGTGGGATTCTGCTCGTTTCCATTTGGGGGGTCTGATGCTCATAGCCTGGTCTAGGAGCAGCCAACACAAGAGAGCATGGCCACTAGGTGGTCAGGATTGTTGATCCTTCTGTCAAGACTGGAAGGGCAGATTCTTTCCTGATGTTGTGACCTATTCTGGCTTCCCTAGAGAGAAAGAACATGATCATTGGTCCTAATTTTGAAGAATTAACAGAATAGTTTTCTTTGAAATCAGATCCTCAAATTGCCCATGTTACATAGAATCCCAGAACATGGTGTGTTTAATAGTCAATAGTGATGCATCCTGTAAAAGGCACAGAGGGGAATTGCTCCAGTGGCACTTGTCTCCAAATAGATCTTTCTAGATTGGCAGCTAGAGAAGTAGTAACTGGGGTAGGGGTGGTCGATCTCAAATAGATATGACTTCAATGAAAACCCATGAAATTGGTTATTCTAGGTCTGGGCACAAAGGACTGAGGAAGTTCCATCTTTCTCTATCCACCCTGTAGCATCATCACTCAGGTTGGCCTCTTCTTTTGCTTTCACTGAGATGAACCCCAGCAGCTCATCTCTCCTAACCATCTCATCCCTGCCCTGTGACTTACTCTGCCATTGACCCGCTTCTTCAACAGTACGGAGTCCTGTCTGGTGACAGCTAAGATGGCATCCAGCCTACTAGAGAGGCCTCCCTAGAAGGCCCAGCACCCACAGGTGTGTACAGCTAGGCACACATGTGGACCCCTGCAGGAAGTAGGGAGAGGGGGCTCCCAGAGGAAGGTGTCCAGATGCCAATCTGCCACACATATACAACAGAATGAGTTCCAGAACATTTGACTTGAACGAGCACGTGTGCAATCTACACTGGTCCCCCAGGGCACACAAAGCAGGAAGCTAGATGTTTGTTATTATGTAAAGCTCTGGGTTTCCTGGATAAGAAATCTGTTCCTCATTTCCTTGTGTTTGTCTGTACTTCACATATACCATGAAGAAGAGGAAAGGGGTTCAGGCTGGAGCGTAGCTGGGCTGCAGGTTTCTATCAGCAAGGAAAATGTGTGGCAATTGCTTGGTTGGTCCAAGGACCTGAAGCTGGCTGTGTAGTTGAGCTGAAAGTGGAGGCAACTCTATGGCATCACAAGATTCCACAAGGCTTCTTGTTGGAGTTGAAACAAGAGCCCTCCCTCCCCTTATTACTCCTTGTCTATTGTGGTATAAAATCCTGTGAGCCCAGCTTGGCCCAGTATGGACAGTCTGCACAGCCAGAACTGGATGGTCTGTTCCAAGATGCTTCCCCAACCCAGACAAAGGAGCCAGTAATCGCTACTGAAGGGAGCTGGCCTGGGGCTCATCACCTCTGCCCGTGGGCCTCTCCTCTGACTTGTTCACAGCACGGCGATGATATTTAAAGAGCAAAAATTATAACAGCCAAGAAGAAGAGAGTGTCAGTCTGTTAAGACATAGTTCTCAATTGATCCCAAGTGTCAATTCCTCCATATTCTGCTGGCGATTAAGTCACAAAGCCTGCTAAGACATAGGGTGTGGGGTGTTCCAGGCAACCCTTGTCCCTCATTTATGTAATCTTAGTATGGTTCCCAACTTGCTGTGTGACGATTTCCTCTCGTTTCCACTTTTTCTGTGTACTTCTTCTGTCCTTCATAGATTTCCCTAGTTTTTGTTTAGTCATTGTTTCTTAGGATTAAATGGAAAGGCATTTACTTGCAAGTAAAATTCCATTGCCAGGCAAGATGAGAAGCAGAGTCTAAGTTTAGGAGTGACTAACAGCCGCATTGAGAACAGGTGTTCTGATATCCTCGGAGGGTGTTGTGGGTAATGAGAGAGCTAGAACACCCTGAACTGGACCGATCCTGAAGAAGTCAAGCATTAGGCACTGTAGTATTCGACAGTCAGGGCACATGACTTCCTTATTACCGGGGGGGGGGGGGGGGGTCAGAGAGAATGTGGGAGTCAGAAGGAATGGGGAAAGATATGGGACGTGGCGGTTCCACTCATGAACTCTCCTCAGTAGCTGAGCTTGTTTTCATAAGACTTGTACAAGACTGTGCCGCCTGCCTGTCAACCTTCTCTCATGGGGGGCTGTGGGTTTCATGAAGCCCCACCCCATCTGAGGCAGTTAATGGTGCTTGGGTAGGGGAAGGCCTTTTGTTTAGTGATGTAATTACTAGTAAGTTGCCTGTGTTCCTGTAAGTAATGTCACACCCATGCACGTGTAAGCAACCTCAGTTAAGCTCCATGGTCCATTTTAAAAAAGTAAAAGTTGTGCATTGTAATTGTCTACTGAGGAATAAATGGTGATTAGGACACATTGCTGTCGAGTTCTCAAGGCAAACGCCAACAGTGGCAGACACCTCTCCTCTGGTTGAATTCTTACAAACTGCAGTGTCATGGGCCTTTTAAGGTAATACCTGATGTTGTGAACAGGAAGATTGCTGCATTACAGTTTTCATAGGCAAACATGAGAAATGTATACAGTAGTGACAATAAAATGACTTACACCTTTGAATGACTTAACATGCCGAATTCTCCTCACATCTGAGTGAAGTGCACGTTGAGAACTCAGATTCAGCTTTTCACCCAACATCAGTAAGCCACAGAGCTGTTATTTTTATCTCCCCTCCAATCAAATGCAGCACATGACCGGCCCCTTCAATCAAGGCTCTGTGTGCCCACTAGTCACCGTACTTGTAATTCCCTGTGCTCAGGAGGCTCCCGGCATTCTGGGTTTGGTTTGAGGATCTCTGAATTTCTGTTCACATAGGTTATCATAGGTAATTTTATGTATCCACATGACTGAACCTCACAGGCTCAAGGTATCCGATTGGGCATTATCTAGGTGTGCACAGTTGTGAGAAGATTTGCATTTGGTTAGACTAAAGTGTGAGCTAGCCTTGTCCTACCTGTTCAGGCATCAACAGGATACAAGTCTGAAGAAGAGAATGCCCTTTATTTAATCTTCTGTCTGGAATATTGTAAAACTCAGACTGTAGTTTATACTGCTCCTGTTCTGGAGTGGACTTATCCTCTGTAATGCACACACACACACACACACACACACACACACACATCTACATCTGTAGATGAACCTAATACCCCCACTAAACATTCTGTGTTCTGTATTACTGACCACAATTTAAGATACCTTGAAGGCATAAGGCATACAAGTAAAATGTGAATGGGTGAGACAGCCTAGTACCCCAGTCAGCCTAGTGCCGGAGACAGCCTTCTGCCCTGAGTCAGGGTAACAACCCACATCAACAAAGCAGAGAACCACTGCCTACCAAAGACTCCCATTACTGTTCTAATCAAAATGTCTGAAAGGAACAGGATGGAGCATGCCCTGTTTCTGGCCACACATCTGAGCTCCCCAACTTATGCCCACACTGGGCTGCCCTGAGCATGAAAGGCCTTGGACTGTGCTGAGGGCTGAGGCCCAGTGGGACCTACTGGTCCTTGTGGAGTTACTTCAGCTGTGGAATGAAATCAGAGCTCATCCACTCTCTTGGCCACTAGGCTAAGAATACAGAGTTTTCCTTTCTGAAAATACTACACTTTTTATCTAGCCTTTGGCCTTCCTCATGCTGGTAATTGAACAAATCCATCCTGAAACACTCTCATGGTGCACTGGGAAAGTATCTTCCCTCAGCCACCCACAGTATGTGATGTGCGTATGCATATGTGTAATATTTTCTAGTAGTTTTACCTACTTACTTTTTAAAGTACTGACTTTTAACATTTCATAACTTTTTACATTCAAGTTTAAAGGAAAGATCGTCTAACAACCTTTTGGACATGAGGTAAGGTCAGAAATATTTATGTAACACTGGACCAGGTTCTTCTGCTCTCCTAGAAAGCTGTGGTTATTGCGGCCTAGAGCAACAGTCAATACTGTCTTCTCTCATGAATTTTAGATACTAAAAGGGTTTTCTTCCCCAGTGAGAATTGCACTATTTGCTAAGTTTTGAAATAAAATTCTCACAGTAAAAGGAAAATTAAATTATATTTCATCTCTACCAGTTAAATATCAGGAAACACATTGGACCACTACTTAGTATGCGTGTCTGACAACAAGATGAAGATCTGGGCTGTACTGTGCAAGGCCTGGAAATCTGTTTACTTTTTCAATATATAAGGGGATGGATGGGACTTCAGGGTTATCCCATGTACAACTGAGCAATATCAGACTCCACAGTTAGAGAGAGATGATCTGTGCATGGCAGCTACCATGTCACATGAGAGTGGTGCTGATCCAGGATGCAGGAACTTGCTCCCAAGAGCCAGTTCTGGGAGAGAAGTCACACATGGGTGACAACTTCTCTCTGGACCTCTGTCTCCTGAGAAATGGAGGCCCGTGGCTTCTGTGGCTCCTGACTTCGCTGGTATTCTGCAGAATATCCAAGGATATTCAACAATAAAAAGATGAGAAAAGAGAGGATAAAATACTAGCGGAATTCTTACTTGACACTGACTCTAGGGACCGCTCACTTGTTAAATCTTCACAAAAGCCAGTGGGTCAGGTACCACTGTGATTCTGTTTCACAAGCGGGGAAACTGAGGCACAAAAAAGCAGCTCAAAGACTTCCCTAGGGTCACTTCATGAAGCATGACAGCCCATGTTGAACATTTCAAAGAAAACACCAGACCACCCACTTGGCATGGAAGTCCAGGTGAGAACAGCTCACACTTTTCACCAAAGAAGTTCCTTTCTGCAGCAGACAGAGACTGTTACAGAAGCCACAATCTGGTCAAAATACAAAGAACAACTGACTATAGGGTGTCAGCCCCTGATGATAAATATCCAGCACACCTTCTGCACCTAAGGCTCAGAAGACATTTCAGAAGGGATGGCAGAATTCAGAAGATTGTAGAAGTCGGAACACCAGGAAGTTGGCTGTGAGATAGTTTCTTCTGGGTCTGACAGAGAAGCTGAGGCTGGCAATCTCAGTGGTGTGGGTGCCTAGACAAAACCCACACAATGACAACACTCATTAACATGCCAGTGTGCATGGGTGGAGCACATCTCACAGAGGCCCATCCCTAGATGAAAAACCATAGGAAACAAGACAGTTGGAAGAGGGAAAATTAGTTCTTCTACAGGGATAAGCTTCCTAAACGGTTATCCAACATCAAGGTGTCAGCCCTAAAAATACATAAGCAGTACTAAACTGATTCAGCAGGCTGCATTTATATATGTATAAACTTACATAGGCATGCAACGATAATAATTAAAGAAAAAGAGGCATTTGAGAGGGAGTGGGGGTGGGGAGTCCTGGGAGGTGTTAGGAGGAGGGGAGATGATATAATTCTATTTTAATTAAATAAAAAAAAATTGAAGAGAAAATGAAGTTCTGATAAATTTTAAGATTGGCATAAATGTGTTAGCTGTGGTTTTGAAATGCTATTCTGTGAATTAAATCCGCTGTCCACGTATTATTTAGCTTCAGAATATACAGAGCATTTAGCTTTGATTAAATAAAAAGTAGATGCGAATTTAAACTAGTGGAACTCAATTATTGGACTGATTAAGTAAGAAATATATGTTATCTATTTTAATCTGCTTAATTACTGAAATAGGCTTTTCTTTTAAAATTACTCCATTAGTCCAAAGAACAAAATCAATGCATATTCAATTAATATTAATTATACAACAAATGCAAAGTTGAGACAGGTTCTCCAAGTCCAATACTGTGATTTTCTTATTGGTAAATTGAAAATTCATTTACTGAAAAAGAGAAGGGTGCTCTTCACCGCATTTAGAATCAGCATGGATGCTGAAATCTAAATGTCAAACCAATCTCAAGTCTGTGGGGGTTTGTTTAAGTGTGCTCTGAGGGAGAGGGGAAGAGAGGAGGAATGTAGTACTATTTCTTCTGCTTCTGAATGAAAAAAATAAATTGTAACAGGACCTAGAAAATAAGCCCATGGGGATTCTGGACATGAAATTGCTTGGGGAAACAGTTTAGTGACAGAAGAGCAGAGAATCAGAAGAAGCAATGGAGTTTTCTTTAAGTTTTGTGCCAGTTTACAAATAAAGGAACAAAGGGAAGTGTCTCTCCGCAGTGAAATTGACCCTCCTGGAATCACTTCCCAAGACAGGCTGTTTTGTATAATGGACAGGAAGGAAATCATGCACAGCTAAGTTGTGTTGCTACCAAAGACTGCTGTCACTGAAGAGGGCCCAGAAGGTAGAGAGGGGTGATGGTGATCCCTCTTTTGAAGGTTGACCATGTCTCACTGGCTGTGTCTGGACTGTGTCTAAGGGTTGTACCTTGCATGCTGGACATAGTAGTAATTATTCATGCTTAAATGGCATTTCCTGTTTTACAGAGCTTTTTGCTTGCTTATTTCTTCATGTGACCTTCACAGTAATTCTATCAGGCATATCATATATGTACAAGTATATATATACATACTTATGTGTGTGTAAATACATATTCAACTATTAATACATCCTATAATAAACATATCTGAGCTAGGCTGAAATTTTTTCATTTGTGTGCATGAATGTCCATGTATGTATATGTGTGTGTTCTGGTGCATGTGTATTCATATTTATACGAATATCAGAGGTCAACACTGATGTCTTTCATCAATTGTTTTATGTCTTATTGTGTTGATACTGGATATCTTAGCACATATGTATAGTTAGAACCTGCTTTCTCCAAACATGGTGTTCTCTTTTTGATGTCAGAACTGCCTTGAATTAGCGAAGTCCCTGACTGATACAGAAGACCCCCAGGAGAGCAAAAGGAGCCTGCATCTGTCCCTAATGTGAAGCCAGAGCACTGACTGGGAGTCCTGGAACTCCTCTTGGTTCCTCTCTCAGCAAGTATTCGTGGGTTCCAGGGAAGCCCAGGAATGCTACACCATCAATGGGTGGGATCTCCATTTTCCAGAGAGGACCAGCTGGCAGGTCAAAGTTGAGACCTCATGTGTAATAAAGACTCGGAAAGACACATTTGAAGCATTGGTGGTGGTGGTGCTGGTGGTGCTGGTGGTGCTGGTGGTGCTGGTGGTAATGGTGATGGGGTGGTACTGATGTGTGAGAGAAAGCAACATTCTGGACAGAATGCTGCATGCAGCTCAGAACCCATAAACTTACTTGGTCTGATCAGCTAAGAGACCTAGGTGGAAGCTTCCCCTGCCAGAGATGAGCTGTGTCCTTGGTCATCAGTATTGCTTTCTCTACATGAACATCAAGACTCAAGGAAGAAAAAGAATTCATTCACATTTGGAAAATGGCAGCCATAGGGAAACCTCTGTCTGTCTGCCTGCCTGCCTGCCTGCCTGTCTGTCTGTCTGTCTGTCTCTCTCTCTCTGTTTCTCTCTCTCTCTCTCTCTCTCTCTCTCTCACACACACACACACACACACACACACACACACACACTTCTCTTGTTCTAACATTATATTAGAATTACCATGTCTTACTTTTTTTAACTCCCTAAACAACAGTTTACCTTTAGAACCTGTCTTCACACTCACAGTTTTTCCATAATGTTTAAGGTGTGAAGTCTGCAAGCGGGCAGAAATAAACATGCATAGAGATTGCCCTTTCTCCATCACCAGGACAGTTGTCCCACTGTGGACATTGTGGGATGTTTTCTACATGTGACCTTTGCCCACAATCCTGTGTGAGTCAACTCACACCTCTAGATGATTGGCAATACCTGTACTCCTGGGGGCTGTAGAAATGGCTCTGTAGTTGAGAGCACTTGCTATTCTTGCAGAGGACCTGGCTTCAATTCTCAGCACTCAGAGGGCTCACAAGTGTCTGTCAGTTTCAGGACACTCCAATGCTTTCTTCTGGCCTCTATAGGCCTTGCGTGCATGTGGTTCACAAACATATATACAAATAGGTACACACACACACACACACACACAAACACACACACACACACACACACACACACACATTTAAAAAAATACCAATACTGTATTCATTGCTATATAATGGCAGTTATATGATACTGTGTAAGAAATGATGACAAGAAGATTGTAAGGCCCAGTAATGACACAACACGCACACACACATCTGCACTCACATACATCTGTGTTTGACTGAGACAAGCGTGGAGCTGCAGAGTGGATCCTACTGTTGACTCAGAAAGGGTAAGATTTATTTGTGCTTGGAAGTACTGCACTGTCCACTGAAAACCTCATGGGGGCAAAAACTACCCCTTCACCTTGAAATGATAGAGAGAAAGGCACAGAACGTGGCTTTGGGAATATTTACTTGAACATGTTATATTAATTAGGGTTCTCCAGAAGAACTGACCCAGTAAAAGGAGTATGTATGTACGACTAACAGGGAGTTAATTAAGTTAGCTCACATGATACAGGATGGATAGTCCAACAACGGTTACCTGGTCATGGTAGAGAACCCTGGAGCTTCTCAGCCCACGGTGCAGGATCTCTGAAGAGCTCTTATCTCCAGTCCCCTTGGAAGACCACAGAAGCTGGCTCTGATAGCAGTGAAAGATGGCTGCCAGGACAGACGCATGGCCATCAGGAGGTGAGGGCCAGCAGACAGGCAAGTAGTGAGTAGTATGACTTTTTCCTGAGACCTCTGTACATCTGAGCGACCAACAGAAGGTGCACCCCACTTTTCTAGGAGGGTTTTCCCCTCTCACTTAATCCTTCTAGAATGCCTTCACACACTCCCCCAGACAGACGTGTGTCTCTGAGTTGGTTCTAATCATCAAGATGAAACATCACATCTGCCTGCCACCAGACAGAGCGACTCAGGCTCTTTATTCCGTCACATTTGTGTATCTTCCTCTGCAGGTGTTTGCTAGGAGTTTCTTCGAAGAGCCCAGTCCCTAATCCTGTGTACTGGTCCCTGAACAAACAACCTATGTGCTCTAAAGTCCAACCCTTTCACAGATGTCTTGACAGTAAGATGATGGCCAACCCTCTGGCACTTTGGTTTTCTTTCAAAACTCTCCTCTCAATAACCCCAGTCCTGGAATGTTGGCTGCTTTCTCAAAGTACCCTCGTTTCCACCACGACCTGTTGTCCTCACTCCTTTGCTTTGGGTTTGTACGTGAATTTGTATACAGAAATAATAAAAACATCATGTATTGATGTGTGGATACTTTCACCTGTATTTGCCTCCCTCTGTGAATACTTGCTTCACACTCTCTTTATCCGTCTACACCAAGCATACATTTCATTTTTTTTTCTTCTCCCTCTCACACACACCCCTATTCAAATGTGACAGTAGTGAGGTTTTGTTTGTGTGTTTTTGTGTTAGTGTACGAGGGAATCGATCTAAGATTTTTAGCTCAGAAGGTTTGGATAGAGTAGACATGTCCTTCAGCCTGGCTGCTGTCTCTAATTGACCTAATTTGAAACACACACACACACACACACACACACACACACACACACACACACATGCACACGGCTGTCATTGGTTCTCACTACAACCTACCGGCATGGTTGGGCCTGTGGAGCATGAGAGAGCAGAGGCTGCTGAGATCGGCTCAGCCTGAGTGCAGCCCCACCCCTGGCCTCAGCACCCCAATTACAGAAATGTTCCTGGATTCTATAATCCGGTGTGTGCTGTGCTTTCGGGCATTTTCCACGAAGAGGGTATGGAGTGATGCGCCTGGCCAGCTCTTCCAGGCGGGATGAACACTTCAGTCTCCCTATCATCACAATGCCTTCTGGACAGACAGCACAACTGGGTCTTTAGTGAGTGGTTTATGGTGGCTTATGCGAGCCTGCATGCCTCTGGAGGGTACTCAGTGTGCCTCATTCCTTTTTATATCTCCCCAGCTTCAAGCACGGTGCCTGGCACATGGGAGGTGCCCAATGAGGGTTTGTTCAATTAACGATGGAGCTTACTGATCTGCTTCTGCTAGCTTCAAATTGGCTTCCCTCTCTGAGTTGACAAGCTTCAACTCCCACAAAATGAGAGCAGCAAGTATCTGTGCGAAGTTTTAATGACTAAAATAATTAAAAGGCAATAGAACGGTATGATTTCCCCAACTTCCTTAAAGGTGAACCGAGTTGAACGCTGTGAACTAATTACCAATCAAAGGCAAACTGAACATCGGAAATTGCCAATTGTTTGCCAAGAAATGTCACCATTGTCCCTAAAGCATATTTTTCCAGGCTTATGTTATTTCAACTCTTCTACAGGCACTGGAGACCTTTGAAAAATGAAATATGAGCATTCTATTGATAAAAAGATAACCTTTAAGGGATTTTGGAAGAGAAGAAATAGAAGTCCCCAAGAGAGCCTTCCAGAGCCTTGTAAAAATTCTATTGGTTGAATTATTGTGATATTTCTACTTTGTTTCAAAAAAACCATCCCTGCCAGGATTGAAAAATACCAGCCAATTAGCCTTCCCGACAGCCAGAGAGCCTTCATCAGCCTTCAGATGTTTGCCGAATCCCTCACTTGCACCCATGCTGAGAGGAAGGCTCTCCCGTGGTTCCCACATAAACGTAATCAATAGACTGAACACATCACTTCTGGCTCCAGGTCTGTGCAAAATCTGCATGTGAGTCCACAGTCGCCGGCTCTGTGCTGGCTTACCACACTTTCCACAGCAACCCGTGTTCTTCAATGCATGGAATGAGAGAAAGAACCTGCTAGGTCAGGAGCCTCCAGACCACCCCTTACCCTGAGCAGAGTTCCTGGCAGCTGAAGTCGACCCGCACCACACCTGTCTTTCCTGGAAGTATGAAAACACCAGTCTTTACTGATGCTTTTCCCCATTATGTAACTATGCACCTGAAGATCACCTTGAAGGTATCACCACAGGTAGAGGGATGAAGCAATATGGTAGATTCTGGATGAACAGAAACTCCCCCTTCCTCGGGCTTCTGGGTTCTGTGGCTTACAACCGCATACTTTCTCTTCCATCCCCACAGGCTTGAGAAAGCGAAGAACTAAGAGCAAGGAGAAAGTCTTTCAGTGAAGGCTTTCTGGCTGCCTTGCTTTTTCTGGCAAAGGGCAGATCTTGTCAAAGGACATGAAGGACAGTGGACTTTGCTTGGAGAAACCCTAGATTTGTCCTGTCCCCTTGGAGATAAATTGATCTCTTTCCAATACAGTGCTGGACTGATGATAGAGGAGAACACGTTTTCATGCCTTGTGAAAACCATACTCAGCCCTACTGACCCTCGGAAGTCCCCCTGCTGCTCTGAGTCTTGGTTAGGTACCTCTGTGCTCCAGGGGATGCCCATTTCCCTGCTTAGCATCAGCCTGATGGTTCTTTGTCTTCTATCCGTTTCTATATGTTTGGCTCTTTGCAGGCAAGGTTTGCCAAATGCTCCTTTGTGTCCCCAGGCCTAGCCAAATGCATGAGAAATGACAGGGATCTCAATCAGTAACCAAAAAGCAAACTTAGAGAAATGATTCACCAACAGGCTTAATTAAGGGAGACGCACAAAACCCAGCAAGGGAACTTAGAAAGCTGACTAGGAAATAGGAAGGGGGAGTGAAGAGGAGGGGTGCCTCTTCAGATAAAGGATACGATACATAACTGTGAGGGTAATGTGCTTTCTGCACTGGAGAACTCTAAGCAATCCTCTGTGGCTAAGAAATGTCCAAAGGCAATGATGAAAGGAAATTATGGGATGCTCCGAAGACCAGGCCAAGACTTGGCAAACAAGTTCTTTAATGAGTAAATCCTCTGGATGATTCTGTTGCCCATATTTGTTAAAAAGATAGAAATTGTTTTCTTGAACCTTAGTTGGTGTTTTCAGTGAAGAATGAGGACAAGGCCTGGTGACCTAGAAGCTCCTGTGGTCGGTCTACAGTGATGGATTTAGTGCAGAGCATGGTTGCCCCCATGTCAATGAGATCATGGAGCAGACCACCTAGAGTCAGCCTCATCTGAGTCTAGGATACTGAATGACTATGATAGCCATTTATCCAATTCAGCATGCTCCTGATGGTGAAGAAACTGATTTTACTGAGAACTTTAAAAACATACGAGGTAAACTGAGAACTCAGCACTGTTCTCTTGAGGGGGCGCAGGAGCCATGGTGGGAAAGACAGGGTTGATAGGGAACCCACACAGAGCTGAGAAGATATGGTGGCTAGCTTTGGTTGTCAATTTGACATATAGGGAAGAAGAAAACTCAGTTGAAGAATTGTTTATAATAGACTGGCTTGTGGGTATGTCTGTGGGACAGTTTCTTGATTGCTAATTGATGCAGGAGAGGGCCCAGGCCCCTGTGGCTGGTACCAACCCTGGGCAGGTGAACCTATATTAGGTTTCTATTGCTGTGATATAAACAGTGACCAAAAGCAATTGGGGAAGGGAACAGTTTATCTCATTTTACAGTTTGTTATCTTGGGAAACCAGGGTCAGTACTCAAGGCAGGAACCTGGAGGCAAGAGCCGATGCAGAGTTCGTGAAGGAGTGCTATTGGCTTGCTCCCCATGGCTTGCTCAGCCTACTTCCTCATAACACCCAGGGCCACCAGCTGAGGGGTGGGGGCGCCCACAGTGACCTGCGCCCTCTAACATCCATCAAGAAAATGCTCCTAAACACTTGCCCACAGGCCAATCTGGTGTGGAAGTATCTTAAGTGAAGTTCCCTCTTCCCAAATGACTCTAGATTGCATCAACTCGATATAAAACTTGCCAGAATAGTTGTACAACATTGAAGGTGTCTGAGCAAACAAGTGAACAGCTAAGCCAGTAAGCAGTGCCGTGACCTCTGCTTCAGTTCCTGTCTCCAGGTTCCAGCATGAGTTCCTGCCCTTGTTCCTTTGACGACTGTATAGCCCATAAGCCAAATCATCCCGTTCCTTCCCATGTTGCTTTTTAACCCGTGTTTTATGGCAGCAACAACAACAACAACAAAACTAGAATAGCAGATATTCAGGCAGAGGAACTCTGAGGAGGTCCCAGAAAGTCAGATGTCAGAGCTGGTCACTCAGTATGCAGTCCAGGGCAGAAACCAACCCTTGCTGGATCTGAGGAGTTCAAAGCTGCTGTGGAATAATCTTCTAGTACACTGTAAATATTTGTTACTCGAATTGGTTTAATAAAATGCCAGTACCCAGGCAGGAAGTATAGACAGGGTGACCAGACTAGGAGAATTCTGGGAAGAGGAAGGGAGGAGTCAGGAGTCACTAGCCAGATACTGAGGAAGCAAGATGAGAATGTTGGACTGAGAAAAGGTACCAAGCCATGTGGCTAAACATAGATAAGGATTATAGGTTAATTTGGGTGTAAGATCTAGTTAGTAATAAGCCTGAGCTACGAGCTGAGCATTTATAAGTCATAGTAAGCCTCAGAGTCAATTACTTGAGAAGCGGCTGCCTGGTATTTGAGAGTTGCTGGTGGGACAGAGACTTCCACCTACACAAAGCACTTGAGGGGCTCAGTGAAGCCAGTGGGGCCACCCTGCTGTGGCTGCTGGCCACTTTCCATGATAAGTTTTATGATTCCTTACTCCTGAAGTACAAAAGACACCTAAAGATCACAAACTTACATGTGGCAATTTGGAAGTAAGTCCCTCGCCACATTAGCTAACAGCAAAGCCCCTACGTTAAGGGAACTAACTTAACTATCACACATTAAAAGTAATATTACCTCCTTTGGGAGCTAGGGAGAGAGCATGCTAACATAAGAACTTGCATTCTTAGCCCCAGAACCCATGTAGAACCCTGGGCTGAGCAGTGCATGGCTGCAGTACCAGGGCTCCTGACCATCATCCTCTAGACTCAAGGTGGCTTCAATGAGAAACGTTCCCCACAAACCCATATGTTCGAGCACTTGGTGCCCAGGCCACAGTGCTGTTTGGGGATGTTACAGAGCCTTTAGGAGATGAAACCTCATTGGAAGAAGTGTCATTGATTATGGATGGGTTTTGAGAATTTATAACCCCCAACACACACACACACACACACACACACACACACACACACACACACACACCAAACAAACAAACAAACAAACAAACAAATGAAAAAACAGCATGTGTATGCATATACCACACAATCCCTGTACACAGTTAATTCATATATTACGATAAGTAACTTTTCTTTCCTTTTTTTGTTTTTTTGAGACAGGGCTTTCTGTGTGGTCCTGGTTGTCCTAGAACTCACTCTGTAACACCAGTCTGGACTCAGACTCAGAGATCTGCCTGCCTCTGCCTCTCGAGTGCTGGGATTAAAGGCATTTACCACCACTGCCCAGTAACATTTTGTCCTAAAAAATGATATCCAATAAATCCTGGATTTAATAAGATGATTTTATACTGTGAGAACACATCACATAGTATTTCCCCTGAAAACATACCTAGGATCATCTGAAAATAATTGACATACTCCACACACAGCAGAGTTGGGAGGTAAAATTGTGAATCAATTTCTCTAGACTCAGATGAAAAGATAGACTGTGGACAAGAGGGGGAAATCATAATCCTAAAGATGGAAATTATAATTCCAGCCTCACTCTGCAGACTCCCACCACTGAAGACTCTTGGAACTGTTTGAGGTCTGCAAAACTTGATTTTCTTAGGTTATGGACTGTGATTTAAGTGACAGCTGAGCTCAGAAGCTGTTTCTGGGTGTCAAAGGAGCTCAGGGAGGGGGTGAGATGGGTTGACACTGGTTGAAGAGATCACAGGCCCTTGTGAAGACTGGATTTATTCTGAATAGAAAGCCACTATTCAAGGTTATGTAGTGGCAGGCCACAGATACTACCAAACATTCCTACTTCTGAGCCCAACGACATTGGTGTAGAGACTACCGTCCCCCGTCTTCAGTGCCTGTGTGCTCCCAAGGCTTGACCCTGTTGAAGGTGTCTGTAGAACACTGATCACATTTTCCCCGGTGAAAACATCAGCATGCTGCTGCCTGGTCATCACCGGCTTTGTAATTCTCTCCTGACATTGCTGCTGCCTTGTAATTTATCTGTGGGGCAAAAGGTAGAATGGTTGGTTTCTTTTTAATTTCTCCTTTCAATCCAACATATGGTTCTGTTTAAATGTGTCCATGTTTGCAGCTCACGGTTGACGTTTTTTGGCGCTCGGAATAGCATCTCGCAATTATGCTTCGTTTAGAGAGAAGGGTCTGCTTTACCAGCTCTAGCCAAATTTATTGGCTGCTGAGAGCCCTGCAGAATGTAGACGTCTGGTCTGGGGGAGCTCAATGGATTTCTGTTCTTGGTACATGCACCCACTTATGTGCTCATGTCCCACCCCGCAAACTCCCAGCCACTACATGAAAGTATCTGAGTGTTGTACAAGGCTAAAGCTTTTTGTGTTAATCTATCCCATATGGAGTAGGTATTAAACAGACAGCAAATTCAGTCAGAGCCTGGGGCAAGTGTGTATTTGTAATGTGGGACACTGTCAAGGGACTTTTGTAGCAAAGAATAAGTGGGGGGGGGGGGTCAAGAGGAAAGGGCATATGGAAAATAGAAGAGAACTTTTCAAGCTACATGCAGCCTGAAAATAATTACGTGTGTAATGACTGTGAGCCTCTGGTCCTAGTAGATATCCATGGAAAGCTGCTGGAGGAGAGGTGGTCCTCAGCATCCCCATGTCTACAAGACTCAGAGTTACCCGATGTTGGGATCTCGCTTCAGAAATTAGGCTAAGCTAGAGTGAGGATCTGGTGCAAATCCAGTGTGCTGAACCAGATCCTGAGCACATGGAGATCAATGAAACGTGGAGGCTCTGAAACAGAAGGCACGTGGGGAGGGAGTCCTTTGTAATTCAAGCAAAAAGATTTGACCTTTTAGGTGTGAACTTTTGAGCAAATGAGAGAGACTCTGAGAGTGCTCAATGGATCGAATGTCTAGATAGGAAACAAGCACTGCTCAAGAGGGTTCACCATCTATAACCAGTGGTAGAGTTCTGAGATAGACATGGAGCAATGCAGCCATCTGAAACAAGCTGGGCAGGGGGTGGAGGATGGGAGAGCCGAGGCAGGATGTGTGTGGCTGGCTTTGGAGAAAGGTCGTTCAATCCCCCAGAAGGGAGGAACCAGAGGATAAACTCAAAACCCCAGCTCTACTCATGGACGTCTGTGTTTCTGGGGCACAATGCTGCTGCTTCATTAGATGTGACATGGCTTGTTCTCAACTGTGGGCAGCTTCTTCTGGGTACTCTCACCCTTTATCTGTCTTTACACATTTCTTATATGTTCTTCCTGATGATTTAACTCTGTTACATATTTATGTAGGGCCCTCTCAGGGAAGCCACCTCGTCAACGGCTAGCAGGCTGTTTCTGAGGCAGAAGGCATGGGCTGGTGGCTTCAAAAAGAAATGGAAACTAGGGTTGGGTCTAACCTGGTATCACCATCTCTGATGCCATCAATTTTAAGAGATGTCTGTCATGAGCACATCATGCCCCAAATGCAGACCACTAAGCGTGTGTCTTGCCGCCATGTCAGAACTTGTTGGATAACAGTAAGTTCACAAGGTTTAGAGGTTTCAAGGGCAACAATTAGTCATAAAATAACACTACCTCCGTTGCCTGGCTGAGGCAAGCGTTAGGTCCTTTATTACAGTCTTAATTCCTAATATTAACTCTCCAATCACATTGCATATGTGTGGGTTACAGAAGGAACACTAGTCAGAGAGGCTGCAACAGAGCTCCAGAGGGTTAGAAGCAGAGGTCAGGTTCATCCTATGGAGAGTCGATAGGAGGAACCTGACCAGTGCAGGAGGGGCTGGCTTTTGGAGCTGCTGCTGGAGCAGCTGTGGGGGCAGGTTTGAGAGTGAAGATGTAGAATCTGACTGTGAGGTAAAAGGTTAAATGGGGATACTGATGGGTCAAGTCCAGGTCCAGATGGGAGAATGGATGGACAGCTAGGCGGCTGAGTAAGTTCTTTGTACAGGAGGGGATGTGACTGAGTTTAGTGAATCCTCAGTCCCTGATGCATCCCACAAGTATCAGGCAGTACTTGGTGTTGTGGGGCCCAACCATCACGATGATAGGTGCCCATCAATTTGTGAGGGATAGGTGAGCACATTGCAGCCTTTCCTCGGTCGGGTGTGTCTGTAAGTTCCTAGGCCTAGCTTCCTTCATAGGATTTTAATCACCTGTGTACCCCCATAGCTACAATTCACCTCACTACATGTATGGAATGACTCCCTTTCTGTTCCTAGGAATGTGATTCATCCATTTGTGCTGGACACATGGTGTCTGACAGACATTGCCATTTCAGGGTCCACCCAGGGTCTACAATCACCCTTCTCTCTCAAAATGGAGTAAGAAGCTGTTCATAAAGTAGAGTTTCTTAGAGCAGTGAGTATCCTAAAAAACCACAGATCCATACAGTATGGAGTAACTTGGAGCAGAGCATAGCCTGTTCTCACAGTGTCTGAGCTGAAGGAACTTTACCAACCCAATGATCTCCACCCTGTTGCTTGGAGGAGGTGGAGAGCCAGGACTGTCCTGCCCTCTACGTCTGTCAGATCTGTGTCTTTCCAGTTGTGCCTATCTGTTCAACATGTGCCAAGCTCCTATTAGGTGCCAGCCACAAATGCCAAGCACTCCTACTAGGTGCCAACCACTGAGGGTACAGATGCTCGAAGATCTCTGTAGGCGAAGTGAGAGGGGCTTAGGGGAAGTTTCATTTTCTCTGCAAGCATGAGGACCTGAGTTCAAATCCCCAATACTCATATAAAAAGCCAGGCATGGCTGCACATGAGTGAACATAGTCAGATTCCAATAGCTCATAGCCATGCAGCTGAGACAGGCTGGCAAGTTTCAGGCTCAGCAATAGGGCTGTCTCAGGGCATCCAGGTAGAGAGTAACAAAGGAAGATATCCAACACCCTATTCAGTCCTCTCCATGAATTCATAGGTGTCTATACAGCATGTAAATGCATATAAACAAAGAAATAATGGAAAATAAACCCAGTCCCTGGGTGTATGCCTAGAATCATACAGCTGGAGAGAGAGAGCCAGGCAAATCCCTCAAGCTCCCTGCTTATCCTGCCTTGTCTTAGAGAGCTTCAGGCCAGAGAGGGACAACATGGGAAGTGCCTGAGGAATAGCACCTAAGTTTGGCATCTGGCTTCTACATGGACTGATAGACATGCATTTGTGTGTGTGTGAACACACACACACACACACACACACACACACACACACACACACACACATGCACAATGTGAGAGGACTAAAGGAGAGAGAGACACGTTCTTTCATAAGGTCAAGTGAAGGAATGAGTCTGGGTCACCAGGGAAGGCTTCCTGCAGAAGTGATGAAGCACCCACAATCAGAACAGACAGAGAAAGCCTGAAGTGGACTGCAGGATCCTGGAACCATGAGCCTGGTTGTACTACTGGAGGCCAGTGAGTGGGAAACATTCTGAGGGGGTGGGCACTGGGGGCGAAGGCCAGCCTGCTGTGGGGTTCGGCTCTGCAGGAGTTCCGCTCTTGATCCTAAATGGAAAGGAAGGGCCACTGAAGGCTTTAAGCCGGAGGTTGACATAATTGGATTTGAACGTGAAAGGATCAATTCGGCATCCACTTTCCCAGATAAAACTAACCAGAAACAGTTTTTTGGATCAATTGCAAGTTACACGCCCAGAACAGGCCATTTCCGGCCGTCTTCCTGCACTTTTGCAGATCAATGGCGGAACCATGTTTCACGAATGTAGCTTGGAGCTAGAGAAATGCTGGCCGGCTGGGCTCTCTCACGCATCCTGCAGCAAGGAGTTCCTTCCGTCCTTCTGAAGAGTTGAGTCTGCTGAGGGAAGAACAGCCACCATCAGGGCTTGTTTGGAGAAGTCCAATCCGCTAATGGAATGGGAATATTGACCACAGAGATTTGTCAACTCAAGATGAGGAGAAGAATGTTAGATGAAATGGCACAAGTCTGATGTGTGTCTTAGAATGAGCTATGCTGAAAGTCTGATTGTTCCCGTCTCTCATAGTGCGCATGTGTGGGCGTGTGCATTCATGCATGCGTGTGTGTGTGTGTGTGTGTGTGTGTGTGTGTGTGTGTGTGTGTGTGTTCAGGTAGAGGCCAGAGTCAATCTCGGGCATCATTCTTCAGGAGTTTTCTACCTCATCTTTTGAGACAAGGTCTCTTGTGAGATTGAGGCTCACTGTTTTTAAGCTAGGCTAGCTAGCCAAGGAGGCTCAAGGCTCTTCTCTCCGCTATCCCACTGCTGAGACTGCAGCACACAAGTTACCCATGCCCGGCTTTTTACACCCTTGCTGGTGATTGGATTCAGGTCCTCCTCTTTGCAAGGTAAGCACTTTACCAAGTCACCTTGCCAGCCCCCTCCCCCTGCCTGCTTTTGGACCATGCCCATTGATGATATTCTGGGCTGAGCTCAGGAGATCTGTTAATACAAAATAACTGGTGTAGTCCGGCCTTCCTGCCAGTGTCACTATTCCCAGGGAAGATAGGAAGAAGCCATCTTCATGGAGTGCTGTCTGCTTTAAACAGGGTTCTGGGATTTTCACCAGTATGACACTGTTAATGCCTTCAACAGCACCACCTGGACTTATGCAAGACATGAGGAGGCAAAGCCCCTGATGAGGTTAGACAGATGTTTACATGCAGGTTCCTGGGGTCTAAGGAGTGTGCTCTGTCCCCTGTTACATGCTTCAAGCCTCAAAGAATCAAGAGGTAAGTGTTTGAGAGGCAGTATGCACACAGAATGACAGAAACGGCAGTTGAGGGCGTGTGTGTGCGTGTGTGTGCGTGTGTGTGCGTGTGTGTGTGTGTGTGTGTGTGTGTGCGCGTGTGCGTGTGCGCGCGCGCGCACGCGTGGGCTAATAATAGCTTGCTAATGCTTCCTAGGGCTGTCTGGAGGATCACGAGTGTTCAGGGACCAGAAAGTGTGCTAGATAAGCAGAAAGGATTGCTCTCATACCCACATCGGTCAGGGTACGTTCAGAACGACACAGTGAGGGGAGCACAAACTTGGACTGCAGCTTTTATTCCATTCATCTTGAGGGCTTTCTTGGCATCTCCTGAACCAGAAGGGAGGGTCAGGCAGGCAGCAGCCTCACCCATCCTAAGTTGAAGGCAGACCCATCTGTCAGCTGTGTGAGGGCATTCCTGACTGCTGTGTGCTCCTAGGGCACCCAAAGCTTTTGTCTCTAAGTTAAAAGGTAAAGGACCATTGCAGCCTACAAACTCCCAGAGAGAGTTTGGGTACTACAAACTCTCTGGTGCCTCTTTGCTTCCCTGAGCCTCCATGCCTGAACCCCACATGACCCTGGGCCATTTCCATTTCCTGGTGGGATGGCAGCAAGATAAGCTTCAGCCAGGACAGACCCAGCCGGAGTCTTTGCCTTGTGGTGGTGGGGTCAGGGAGAGCGTGACTGGGAGAAGAGAGCTGTTTAAAATTACAGGGATTTTCCAAGCTGCCTGCAGCAAGCAGGGCTAGCTGGATTGTAAGCAGCTGTGTCTGGCAGCCAGGGAGTGACAAAAGGGACGTGTGACCCAAGTCTGAGTCCTCCAGGAGAAATGTGTGACCTGGCTAAGGGCAGAGATGCTGCCCCAGCTGCTTCTGTGGTCAACATGGACACTACTGGTATAAGCGCCTGTTTAAGTGAAGCACCACTGCTGTTCTCTGCATGAAGTCCCGTCCATCTTATAGAGTTAGGCACAAGGAAGCTTTAATTTATCACCACTCAGGGAAATTTGCTCGGATGGCACACAGTTCCTCCTGGCCTCTCTTTTGTCTCTTGATTTATAGAATTATGTCATTCAGATGATGGCCTGAGGGTTAAGTCTACACACCAGGCAAGCTCCCTTCCTCCCGAGGCTGCATTCTTCCAAGGTCGGGCCATAGACTGACCCACTGTGAAGAAGTAGAGGCTTTCCATCCTTGCCACCTGCTACTCCTGCTCTGCCACACCCTTTCTCACTTGCTCTGGATTTCCCCCTGGCCCCTGTTCCCTGCTCCCTGCCCACAGACAAAAACTGCTGTCCAATCTTCTCTTGGCCCAGGGCATTTATCTTCCTTCTTTCATGTCAAGGGGATCTCTGTTGAGTGCATGGAAGGTATCTATGCCCATCAAGGACTTCTCTGAGGGGACAGTTAACCCCAGTATTCACTTCACTTAGCAGAAGCATGTAGGCAAGCCTGGGAGTCAGAAAGGCAAGAGTAATAAGAACCAGATGAGAGCGTTTCCCCATCACATCAGGGAAAGGGGAGATTCAAGCCAGCGTGATTGACGTGGGACCTACTGATAAGCCTCACAAAGACATGGTCCACATCCCAAGGAGGACTCCAGGATGCTGAGAGGTGGAGGGAGGCAGATACTCATGCCTGAGACAGCGACCATCTTTCTAAAGACCTCTCTATCAAGGATGGTAAAATAACAAACAGCACTGACCTAGAACCAGGATTCTGTAGCCCTGACTTTGTTTTTCTCTCTCTAACATTTTAATCTAAACTGTACCTCAAAGTCACCTCACAGTTTCATTTATTTAAAAAAAAAAAGACATTCTTTAAGGTAAGAGTAAATGCAAATTGGTTCAATTTTTTTTCATTAAGCTATTAATTTATTTGTTTACTTTGTGGGCAAGTGTGTATGTATGTGGGTGCTTCCAGCCATGCATGCCATGATACAGACATGCGGCTGTCAGAGCATAATCTGCACAAGTCAGTTCTCTCTTTTTGCCATGAGGTTCCAGCGATCAACACAGGTTGTTACAGCTGACAGCAAATGCTTTTACTCACAAAATCCTCTTGGTGTATTTTTCACTTAGCTTTAAAACTGTATTTATTCTTTTCTTTTAAATTTGCTTAATCTCTAACACTTGGATCAATGTCATTCAGAATGCTCCAGAATCATGTGAGCACCTGGGCTGGATCCTTCCGTTCATATCTGAGGTTGTGTGATAGAGAAATGTATAGATTCAATAATCTACCCTTTTATCCTATTATTTCTATATAGGTAGAATTCAGTAATTCTTTTATCCTATCATTTCAAAAAAGTAGATCCAATAATCTACCTGTTTATCCTATCATTTCTATATAATACATTCCCAGCACTGAGAAGGAAGTGATGGCTGGGCAGAGAAAGGTATATAAGGCAAGAGCTCTTAAGTACTGGGATTAAAGGCATGTGATTCCCAAGTACTGGGATTAAAGATGTGTGTCACCACTGCCTGGCTCTGTTTCTCTCCTAGACTGAATCAGTCTCTTGTAGTCCAGGGTGGTTTGAACTCACAGAAATCCAGATGGATCTCTGCCTCCCGAGTGCTAGGATTAAAGGTGTGTGCCACCACTGCCTGGCTGCTCTGTTTAATCTAGTGGCTGGTCCTCTGATCTGCAGGCAAAGTTTATTAGGGTACAGAATGTATCACCACAGTGGTGTCCTTTCCTCTGGGCAACACTTCTCTTTCTTGAAATACCCACACTCAAGCTTGCGGTTCTGATCCTGTTTCTCTGCTTAATCAACTTGCTAATTCTGCTTTACTCTGATTACTCCTGAAACCCTTCTGCAGGTGAGGAGAAGTACTAAAGTATGAACCCTTCTGCTGGAGAACGTGCTGGGCTCTGCCTTTCCAGTTCCTCCACTGTTGCTGACACTTTGAGCGGCATGCATGCCAGGGTGCACCTGTGGAGGACAGAGGACAGCTTTGTGGAAGGGGTTCTGTTGGTGACTGCTTGGTGGCCATTGACCTGCCCAGCCTCACACTGATGTTCTGTTTCTTCCCTCTCTACTCCTCTGTGTTAGATTTAAGGATTACTGCAGGCACTGAGGATATAGAGCCCTACAGATATTTCCACACCCACTTCCCTAGTCGAATGAAATAATCCGTGGCTTGCCCGGGAGGATGTCTTCATAAATTCTGGTCCTCTAAGTGGCCTAAGTTACCCTCTTGCTTCTGACAGATGCTGGAAAGCCACCCGAGGCCCCACTAAGGTGAACCAGCTCCTGGTAACACCCCAGGAGATAATGTCTTGACTTAGCACACTTTCAGGTCCAAAGTACACTCAGATGGTCACCTCCTTGCTAAAGCTTTTTTCTCTCTTCTATGGGTCTTAAGGATTTCCTATCAGTTCTCCCTTCTTTTTGTGTCCAGCCTGTGAAATCTTGGTCAATCTGGGCACTGTCTGGTAATCTTACTTATGACCTCAAACTTTTCCTTTACGTGGATGCTTTGGTTCTTTTCTGAGCCTTAATTGAGCAATGGTTTTGGGAAAGGAACTCCAAAATTTCTCAAAATCTAAATAAATAAATTTAAATTCCAGGGATGATCATGATGTTGTATATATATGTACCTTTCTATGTCTTAAATCTACACTAAAGAGACACAACATGGTCAGAGAAGGCCCCCCAGGTAGATGGGAAGGCAGCAAGCCATGTGAGCCTTGGGAAAGCCCAACACTCAATAGCTGGCTGTACTGAATAGAAATGACTGGTCCAGGACAAATGCTCAAGGACAAATTGGTTATCTTAGGGCCTCTAAAGTGAAACACATAGAGAGGCTGAGTGCTCCAGGGAGTGCTCCACTTCCTTCTATTTCAGTTTTAAGCCTCAATATGCGTTAAAACAAAAACAAAACCAGCTTGTCCTAAATATGTGAGTGCATTCCAATGTAACATAGTTGTATTCTCTGTTTTATTTTTTCAGTTTCTTGTTAGTCTGTGTTCATGATAGTGGTTGTTATTTATTTATTTGTTTGTTTGTTTGTTTATTATTTTGTGTATGTGTGTTTGCATGTATGCATGTGCACAAAGTATATACAGTAACCCCAGAGGCCAGAAGAGTTCATTGGGATCCCTAGATCTGGAGTTTAGCCACCATGGGATGCTGGGAACCAAATGTGGGTCCTCTGGATAGAGTAGCTGGTGCTCTCACCCATCAGCCACCTCTCCAGCCCTATAACTGTTCATTTGACTTCATCATTTATGTGTCATGTTGTCTGTTAATCTGGTTGTTCATCTGTGTTTATAATGTGACATTTTTGTTTTGTAGATGTGGGGTTTTGGTGTCTCAGTATTTGGATTTTTTTTTATTTTTCTATTTTTATTTTATTTACTGATCTGTGAAAACTGATTATTCAAGATTGCTTTCTCAAATCAGTCCTAGCTAAAGTGCAGACACATAAGACTCAATTATCATATTGGTCTGAGATGAAGGGAAAACACGGCACACAGGAGGAAGCATTTCACAATGCAAATAGAAATGAGTTTTATTTAAGACGAAAGCCAGCAACAAAAAAGGTATACAATTTGTCAAACAGCTGAGTATAATTTCTTTCATTAATTTATGTTTGATGCTCCTTTCTATTTATTAAAAAAGGTATAAGCTTTTATTTTAATTTTTGTGCATGTGTGTGCAATGTATGTCTGTATTCATATTTATGTATTTGTGTGTGTGTGAGCGTGTGTGTGTGTGTGTGTGTAATGTATGTCTGTGTGTGTATGTGTGTGTGTGTAATGTACGTCTGTGTGCGTGTGCGTGTGTGTGTGTGTGTGTGTGTAATGTATGTCTGTGTGTGTGTGCGTGTGTGTGTGTGTGTGTGTGTGTGTGTGTGTGTGTAATGTATGTCTGTGTGTGTGTATGTGTGTGTGTGTGTGTAATGTATGTCTGTGTGTGTGTGTATTGTAGGTACACGTGTGTGGAGGCTGGAGTTCCCTTTATCACGCTCCCCTTCTCTTTGGACAGGATATCTGATGAACTGGCCAGACAGACTGAGCAGTGAACTCCAGGTGCATCACCATGGCTGGCTTTTCATGTAGGTGTCCGGGATCAGAACACATGTTCATGCTTATACTATAGACACTTTGCTCACAGAGCACTCTTCTCAACCTTTCACCAAACATTCCTCTTTAATCCCCTTTAAACTGATGAGTGTGTGCTGTTCAACAACTTTGTCTTGTGACTAAGGATTCAACCTAAATGTTCTATCATCTCAGCTTATAAATATGTGTACATTCAGCAGCTCGATCAGATGGGCTTATACATAAATAAACAACATAAAGTTTGACGTAGAATTTGTTCAGATTCTTTACTTCATAGGACTTAACCAAGAGTCTATAAAAAGTTAAAGTAGATTTGTGGGAAGACCTAATAAACAGGCCTCTGGGATTATTAATGTACAATTGCCCCTGTTTATCAGTGTGGTTTGCTTAAGGTACAGTTTTCTGCATTTCACATATGGCACCTTGGGTTTTCATTAGTACACAAAGAATCATTCCATTTTGTTTAAATATTTTAATTAAAAAGATAACAAAACAGAACCCCCAAGTACAACAAAAAGATGCAAAAAGTTGTAAGTATAGAGTATAGTTTTTTTTGTATACATGGTTAAAACAAAAGACACCAAAAATGTGTGGCAAGGTAGGATAGGATATAGACACTCGCCCCCACTGTTGCTCTCTGTACGACAGCTGCACTGACTAACAATGTCTATTTTGTGTTGTGATGGTTTGAATGAGAAGGGCCTCCCCCAAAGACTCCTGCATTTGAACACTTGGCTCCCTGTTGGTGTTGTTTAGGGAGTTCCAGGAGGTGCCACCTCATGAAAGGAAGCATGTCACTGCGGGTAGGGGTGGGTTTTGAGAGTTTATACCACCACCCCGCTTCCAGTTTGCTGTCTCTGTTCCCTGCGTGTGGTTGAGACATGATTTCCAGGCTTCTCATCCCTGCCATCATGACTTCCCCCCCTTCTGGATATCCACCCTGGTGCTGCAGTGTGTTGAGCTCTGGATGTGGCACCTGTGTTTATACATCTTAGGTTCAACAAACGCCAGCAATTTGCTCACAACTGCACTGCTGACGTGGTGGAACAGGTCTCATCTCCAGTCTACCTAGTGCCAAACCTTTTCCTATTTTTACAACCTTCTGAAAAAAAAAAATCCTCAGACCAGCAGCTGCCTGGGATCCATGGCAATTCTTCTGACTCCTATTCTGTTGCCTTCTCCACAGCAAGCAGAATATTTCTCATGATTTCTCTTCTAGATTAAAAAAAATGAAAGGTTCATTTATGGGATAGTAGAGGAAGAGGATAAAGTAAAGCATTTGCTCTTCTTGCCCAAGTTAAGCCCCACAACACCTGTATCAGGTGGTTCACAACTGCCTGTAACTCTGGCCTCAAAGGTTCGATACCTTCTTCTGTACTGCACAGGCCTCTGGACTCATGTGCTTGTACTCGCACACATCCACATTATAGAAAACAAGTCACTGCTGGGGAAAAGTGTGAAAATCAGTGTGTGAATCACGCTCCTCCAGCAGCACATGTGGCCCTTCATTTTGACCAATTCCACGCTGAGCTTGCAGCATTCTCCAGCGGGCGTTTCAGTACCGGCATTTCCGACAGCGTGGGGTCTTCACTGCAACCTTGACACCATCTTCACAGCTTTGTGTGTCTCTGGGACTCCTTGGAAGGAATCCAGTCCTGTCAAGCTCTGCATGACCTTGGTGACTTTCTGGAATTGGTGGGGGCCTCTGTGACTCCATCACTCTTGCCTTTTGCAAAAAAACACTGGATGACACTGTAAAGTTATGCTGTCAGCTTGAGGTGTAGTCTGTATCAGAAAGCATGAGGTTTCTCCTGTCTCTTTCATCTATCTATCTATCTACCTATCTATCTATCTATCTATCTATCTATCTATCTATCTATCTAAAATCATTTCTCTATCTATCTTCTTCCAATACAGTCTTTGTCCCCTTTAGAACCTCCTGTGCAAGGTCCCCAGTGTGTATATTTCTTTGACATTACAGTCTTCCAAAATCTCTTTAGAGTGGTTCTTGTTGAGCCCTGATTACAACATTCTTAGGGCTCTGTACCCCGAACTTCTAAACTCTTCCTCATTCTGCTTACCAAGCAGCTACAATCCACATGGTCAGGTTAATTACATGTAGTAACAACCCTACTCCTGATACCTATTTCCAGAATTAGTTCTTTTCTCTGCTGTAATGGGATACCTGACAAAAAACAACTCAGTGAATGATGGTTTTATTTTGGTCATGAATTTTAGGATATGGTTTATCAGAGTGAGCTAGGCATGATGGCAACAGTGTGAAGTGATTGGTCATATATTATCCTCATTCAAGGAGCACAGACAGGTAAATTCTGGTGATCGGCTTGATGTCTCCTTGGTTGCAAAGGAGATCAATCACCACAGTTAGTATTTCCAAGAAACTGAAGGTTGGATGTTAAGGATTATCTGAAAAGTATTTAGGCTGGATCTTGATAAAAATCAGTGAGCTTTGGAAGTGTCAACTGGTCCTTATCTTTGTTATCAGCTCTAAATCAGCATAAAGAGAAATACACCTGATATGTAATTGATTGTCCCACGATGATGAGGAGGCATGGGTCTATATAAGTGAGTATTACAATGCTGCAGAGAGAACAGAATGAGCCAGAAGTTTCTTCATACTCCTTTTCCAGAGAAGAGTCAGTGTTGAGCCTACTTGGGGGCACTTGAAGAGGTGCTTGTGTGGAGCTGGACTTGAGTTGACTTGATTCACAGTTCCTTTTTGTTAACAGCTCTGTCCTAAGGTTTTGGCTGGAAACCTAGCTTTAAGTGTCTGCTGGCTGGGGTTCTACCTGTAGAAACTAACAAGAAGACCACCAAAAAATTTAAAAGAAGTAGAAAAGAACATGGGGAATATGCAAAATTCTTATTCCCATGGGATCTTGAATCACCTATGGGCTATGCAAATTCCAGTCAGGTGGTGAACACCCTCACCTCTGATTGGCTCAGTGGGCAGAAAGGAATGCCAAGGCGGGGTTTTAAAATGCCTTCAGCATCAATACCATCTGCTGTTTTACTGACCTGGTTGTGCTTGGGGACCTCTGTGGTCAAAATCTGGAGTCTTCATGCGGCTGTGACTTTTATTTTCCCTGGAGTTTTCTTACCCAGTGGTCTTTATTGCCCCACACCAGGGCTGGAAACTCTGCAGAGGGAGGCATGTTCCTGGCATTAGTGGCCCCTTCTATCCTTATCGTAACTGTGGCATACAACTGTATTAAATGTAATACCACTAAATATTCCAATCAAACAGTACCGGTGGGACGAATGGATTTTAAAATAGTGTCAGTTTAAGATGTCTATGAATGTCACAGTTTATGTCGAAAAAAATGGGAGAAGGCAGACAAGAGCAAAAGGTGTAGCTGAGTGGCTACAGTCCCTTCAGGTTTTGACAGAGGCCAAGTACATTTTGTAATGTCAAATGGGTCCGTTAGAAAGATTTTGCAATAATCAACAGGTGCATCTCAATGCTGAGCAAGAAACTGCAAGGCACACCTGGCTGACCTGGAGGAGAAACCCGCAATTTAGCTTCTGAGTGGAACTTGATGCCCAACTGTCAACAGGAAATAGAGGGCTTTAGAGTATCAACCAGGAAAGACAAGATTTGGACAACACTACCCACCAGTGATAGAACCCGACAGGCTCTAAAGAGCACCAAAGGGACAGTGGTTTAAATAAACAGATGTGAGGGGACAAGGAGGGAGTAGAGGGGGGAGGGATGGAAGCATCCCTGGGGAGGGGATCTATTCTGTGAGCCATCAAAGTGTTCTTTCTTGATGTGCAGGGCCTTGCTTGCTCTGGGTTGGCAGTTCAGAATGGAGATACACACAGGCACAGGAATCTCCAACACTCCACTAAGCAGCCTTTCTTGTGTTGGTAAACGTTGTCATATAAATCAAGCCATATACTCAAAGCATTCTATTGCATATCTACACACATTTTGACTTCATCACATGAATCTACCTCCTCTACCAGGTAAACCAAATGAAATGATTTATGCAAATACAGCACTATGGGTTTTTCTAGAAAGAAACTCCATGAGCTTCCTCGTAGACCAGGAGGTGTGCACACACATGTTGCCTCATGCCCACAGAAGCTTCAGCCATGTGCTGAGCTAGGAAAATCTCTCAGACATCTTTCATCTGTGCTTTTGCAGGGACCAGGGGTTTGTAGACAAAGGGTTATTTTCATGTCTGTCTTCATCATTATTATTGTAAGAAATTAATATCACCCGCCTTATCTAGGAATGCTTCAAGGGTCTTGACCTGACCCGAACCATGAACCCAAACTCAACTGAACCACATTGATTTGCAAAACTGCCTGCTGAAATTGAACCCACATAGTAATTGGAGCTGAAATGCACACTGAGATGTCTTCGAAAACTGGACTTGGCCTGATGTTATTTTGAAAGGTAATTAAGGTTTGTAAGAATGCCTCTGACTGGTCGGTCATCAGAGGTCTGTGTGTAACATGAGTCGAAGCACATGCAGTGTGACCAAAATAATTAAAGAAGAGAAAAACCACCCTAGACCCTAACATGACTGAGCTATCAGCTTTCAAACTGCTGCCTGCAAGAGAAGCAGAGCAGAGCCCCATGCAGCCTTCGCTATCTGCATTTGATCTCTGGAACAGGGGAGGGATGTTGCTTGAAGCCAGCTCCTAGAGAGCCAGCTTGGAGGGCCATGGGATCACATTGAGCAGAGATCTAGGCTTGGTGGCAGCTCCTGTGGGCAGCAGGAAAGGAGAAGAAAGAAGCTTGTTTATAATGGAGTGAGGGGGCACCTCCCACATTCAGCAAACAGATTTTTTTTAAATGTTGGTAGAAAAGAAATAATGCCAGCTCCTAAGAGAACCCTTCTCCTGCATCTATGTTAGTCTTTAATTAGGAACTTGGCTCGTTTGAGTCCCTCCACTTTGGTATACAGTTGATGGTTTAGAATTTGAACTTGTCAATCATCCAGGTCAGCGATGGTTTTGTTAGGTAGGACAAAGAAAAGAAAAAGATAGCCCCATAGTTGCTACCCAAGGGCTTAGCTGTCTGTGCACCTGTCCCACTGAGCAGACTGAGGGCTTTGCATGAACCATGACCCTGCAATGTAAATGCTGCTGGGGAGCGCTTAGCAGTGGATGAACACATGAAGGACTAAGACCCTGGGGATGTGAGGAAGAGAGAAATGAGTGGAGTTGGGCCACAGAGTTTCTACCTAATCATGAAGGCCGCATGCAGCAACAGCTAACCCATTCTATACCAGTGCTACTGTGGAGGGAGCAAAGAGAGATTTTTTTTTTTTGATAGATGGGGCAGGATTGACTGCCTGCTGATGGCAGACTACAGGAGGTCAGTGACACTCAGGACCAGCAGCTGAGTGTCACACTGCCAACAGTGTCTCGTGGTCCCCCTGCAACTGTGAAGTGAGAACAATGGGCATGGGGCTGACCTTGTCAGGGGGACCAGGGAAAAAAGTAAGCATGTGTCTATTGTCAGTTTTTACAAGTGTTGTTTAACCTTTGGACAAAAGAATAGAAGGAAAACACAGTAGAAGCAGTAAACCAAACATCTTACATATGAGCTCAAATAAGTAAGTGTGTGTGTGTGTGTGTGTGTGTGTGTGTGTGTGTGTGTGTGTGTGGTGGTGGTGGTGGTGAGGACTTTAGCTCTAACCACTTGAGGGTGGTTTCCCCTTATCTGTAGCTTCATGCTCCAGCTGAGAGCCCAGACACACACCACATAACCCATGTTTCTGTTCTGAGAAGAAGTAGCCATATCTACACAGAAGATTCAAAATATTCCCCCACTCTAGCATTCAAGAATGTCACAAGTTCCAGGCTGTCCTAGGCTACACAGCCAAGACAATATCTCAAAAAAGAAAAAAGGATAAACCAGCAAATAAATCTTGGCGTCACACAAAGAGGAAGTCTCTACAAGGTAAGTGTGATGGATTGTCTTGATTGTCATGTTGACAAGATTCAGGATCACCTGGGAGACACACCTCTTGGTGAGTCTATGAAGGTGCTTTCAGAGCAATTTAACTGAGGGAAGACCCACCCTGAGTGTGAGCATCACCACCATGTGGTCTGGGGGCCCAGAATGAATACAAAGGAGAAAGTAAGCTGAGCCCCAGTGTTCATCTCTCTCTGCTTCCTGACTGTGGATGCTCCTTGTGACCAGCTGCCTCCTGCTGCCATGATAAACTGAATCCTTGAACTGTGGACCAGAATAAATGCATCTTTCCTTCAGCTGCTCTTGTCAGGTACTTGCCACAGAAAATTGGTCTTGAGAACTGAGGCCATTGCTGAGACAAACCTGACTCTGAGGGTTATAGGCCTTTGGAACCTGTTTTTCTTGTGGGGGGGGGTGAAGAGGATTTTGGACGGATAAAGGTAGAGAAACCTATAAAAGGAGCTTACGGAGAAATTCTCACAGGGTGTGCATGGCAAGACCGGCCATAGAGACACAACAAAGATCACGCTGATGGGTTCTGAGGCGACGGATCAAGGACTGAGTTGGGAGATGGGCCAGAGTCCAGTTATGTTATATTCTGGCAAAACAAACAGAAAACCAATGTAACAAGAACAACTGGCTTCTGTGTCCTGTGTCTCTGTCTACGTCCTGAAAACATAAGTGAGGGCGATTCAATGCTGTAGACCAAGTTTCAAGGCACTGTGAGGGGCGGGCTATGGCACGGTTCTTTTCAATGCTCTTGGTTATACCCATGGTAAGAGAAAGCGCAGATGCGTGCTGGTTGACAAGAAAGGAGCATGAGAATGTCTAAAGTTGGAGACGTGAGGGGTGGAAAGACTGCACAAGGGACAACGATTAGATTAGTGCGTCGCTGAAGGGAAATGTCTCATTCTGTATTGGGACAATAAGAAAGGTGACCTGAAAGAAAGAACTCACCTGGTGAAGGCTCCAGGATAAGAAAGTGCAAATTCATTTGATAGGACAGAGGCTGAAATGAGAATGACTCTACCTTTTGTTTTTTTTTTTCCATCCTGGTGTGATCAGACACAGATGGCCTGGGAATTGAACCCTGGGTCCTCTGGAACATCAGCCAGTGCTCTAAACCTCCGAGCCATCTCCTGGTTTGAGAATGACTCTTGATTAGAAACAACCACACAGCAAAGTGTTTCCTCAGGTTTAGGCACTGACATCCATACGAGGTTGTTTCAGTTGTGCTAGAAGAGGCAGACCATATCTCAAGCTGATAGCAAATGCGGCAGCAATATCTCCACAGCTGTTTTCTTCACTTGCAAGAGTTGTGGGGGTGTGGGGGTTTCCACTGAGGTTCCACAAAGACCAGGCAATGGGTGGCTGGGCCAGATGCCCGAAGAGGACTTTGAGTGGAGCTGTGAAGACCAAGCCTGAATTACAATGGACCCCAGGATGTGGGAGATACCAAGATCCATTGCAATAGAGAGGTCATATGTTCCCCAGGCAGCAGAAATGGAATGTCAGGGCTCCCCAAGCCTGTTGGAACTCTGAGGGCGCTGGTTCGAGCCCCAGAGAATACATGTGGAGCTGCAGGAGTTCACACTCCCACTGCTGGGTTTTGGTCTTGTTTTGGTCTTATCTTTCATGTCCCTATTCCTCTCAAATGCAATGTTTAATCTGTGCCATTGTATGCTAAGTTTGTAACTCCTTTATTGTTAATGTTATATCTTTTATTTTACAAGAGGTCCCAGAGAAGAAACCAAGTCTCAGTGGAAATTCTGCACTTTTGAACAATGTTGGAACTGTAAAGGCTTGGGGACTTTCAGAGGCAGAGGGTTTGCATGTTGCATCATGAAGTGAACCTGATTTAAAGTGATGTGTTGTCCACTTGGCTGCACTTAGAATTACCTAGGAGACACACACCTCAGACATGCCTGTGAGGGTTTTCCAGAGAGGTTTTAATAAGGAGGGAAGAGTCATCTAAATGTGGGTACCACCATCCTAGGGGATGGGGTCCTGGCCTAAGTCTAAAAGGAAATGGGTGGAGCACCAGCATTCACTGCTCTCTGCTTCCTGACTGAAGATGCATGACTGAAGATGCATGACTGAAGATGCATGACTGAAGATGTAAAGTGGCGGCGGCCTCATGCTTCTGCTGCTGCAGCTGAGAGGGCTTCCACTGCCCCATTTTCTCCACCATGTGGACCCTCCAACTGTGAAACAAAACAGACTCTGATTCTTCAGCTTCTTCACTGGGAGGAGGCCGAAGAGCCACGGTGAGAGGCATTCTCTAAAACTACAAAGGATACCAAAGGAATTAGGACACATGGTATAACACACCTCCCAAAGCCACACAGGTTAATTTGAAGATTTATTTTTAATTATGTGTCTACATGGAGGTTGATGCTCTGTATACAGTTGTCCTTGTAGGCCAGAAAAGGGTGTCATAGCTCTCCTGGAGCTGAAGTTAAAGGTGGTTGTGAGCCACCTAATGTGGGTTCTAAGAATCAAATTCAAGTCCTCTGTGAGAGCAGCACATACTCTTAATTGCTGAGCCATCTCCCCAGGTACTCCCCAGGTCATTTTGGTGTTGGTTTATGCAATTTAAAAAATTGAAATTATTTGGATAATAGATATGTGCAAGGCACGTAGTACAATAGCAAAGTCTCCATCCTTTGCCTCTATTTCTATTCATTTCTAATTCAGAACAGGAAATGAGAAGGCACATTAGGTCAATAATGACAATCTAATTAGGAGTCACACTAAAAGGAAGTTCATTTGAAAGCAGGTTATACAAAGAATACAGAATGCCTAAGCTGTCTGTCAGCCTACGCACTTACTGTTTGGGGTCTCAGACAGAGTGTCTGAGGGTGTCCCTTCCAGTCCTCAGACTTAGCTCTGTAACACGGGACTCTTTTCTTAGGACCTTTGACTCTGTGTTGCAGTTTGCCTATCTGTATCACATACACAGCAAATAACATCCCCTGGTTCTCGTGAAGCGTGAACCAGCCCATCAGATGCTTGGTTCCGCACATTTGTGTCCATCATTTTGTTTTGTCTTTAAAATCTAAATCTGACCAGATTCTAAGTGGCCAGAAAAGAAAACTGCTCAGCCAGGGAAGAAATCAAATCAGCTGGCTGGGAGCTTTCCCCCACATGCTAGGAAGTCTTTGCTCTGCCACATTAATTTCTTCATGAAATACTCATAGGCTTGCTCATCCCTTATGAAGCTGTCTGGGAACCCTGGAGAAAAAAAGCATTCCCTGTGTTCTATAAAAGGTTACCCTGAACTAAGGGACATATGCATGCTCATGCAGGCAATTGAAGAGCCCCTGATGGTTGAAAGAGGAATGAAAAGTTGTAGTGCTAGCTAATTCTAAATCGTCTTAATAATAAAAACCTGGAGTCATATCAGGGTGAAAGCTGAAAGATCAGAGAAGCAGAGCAGCAACCACTACAGAGACTTCTTACCTCTAAGAATCCTCAGACTGAAAGGGCTGAGCTCCTGTCTCCACCCCGCCTTATCACTTCCTCTCTCCACCCAGCCATATATATCACTTCCTGTTTCCTCCTCACTAGTGCTGGGATCAGAATGTGTGTGCTTCCCAAGTACTGGAACCAAAGACATCAAATTCCAAGTGCTGGGATTAAAGGTGTGTACCACCACTGCCTGGCTAGCTCCACACTCTGAACTCCAGGCAAGCTTTATTTGTTAGAGCACAAACAAAATATCACCACAAAATAGCTGGAGAAAAACAGGTCACATCAAGGGCAGATCTCTGCTTCTGGGCCTGACTTCCACTGCTGAGCACCCTCACCGCCTTCCTCTTCTTCCGTCTCTCTCAAGAACACCTTCACTTGCCCCCTGTCACGGATGCCATAGGGCTCAGGTAGTCAGGGGCTTTTCCATAACCCATTCTCAGGCGAATCATTGCAAAAGAGGGATAAGGGCTACACTGAATGTTGGAAATAACCAGTTTCGGGAAAGCACTCCAATGGCTTACCTTGTGTTCTCAAGGACAACCTCAGTGGCACATAAGCCATTTGCACCTATAGATGTGACCATGCATGGTCAACGCTTTCTTGAGTTTCCTTCATGCCCTGTGACAGTGAATTCATCCAGAACCTGGAGAAGGAAGTGGAAGATGGAGTTGAGAGCCTGTGTGATAATACTCCAGACCCATCCTCCTGATGGCTGCATCTGCCTATGCACATTTGTAGTTTATGATGCTTTGTAGTTTACAGCACATATTTTGGGGGATGTTTTGTTTCCTTTGTTTAGGGAATTATTTTGCCTTCTGAAGAGAATCAGTAGAATCAGAACTACTGACTGTAGCCGCAGTAACAACATTTATTGATCAGTTAGTGGACCAAGCATGGCTTCTGAGTGATTTCCCACATATTAACCTGTTTATTTCTCACCAGGACTGCATCAGCCCACACCAAGCCCTGTCCTCCTGTCTCACTAATGGGGACACTGAGGTCATTGCTACTGAAACAGGGTAAGAGTTGTAGGGCTAAGTGAAAGGGTGGGGGTTCTGAAGCTCAAGAGCCTTGAGGGATTCTTGCCTTTGCAAGTTATGCGTAGATTCATTTGGTCAAAAGAACCTCCAATACAGGAATGATGATGCTGTCAACCAGCTAGGACAGTCACACCAGCTACCCAAAACATCTTCTAGCAGGGAGCTCCTGATGCCCAGGAACTGAATAACCCCAACATCTATGCAGTGGCATCACCGCTATACCAGGAACTCAGATCTTTGGAGCTTCAACTCTGTTCTTCTCATATACCCCTTAACCCTTCCAACCACACAGTCCAATCCTGGTGTGTATTATTAACCTCTGAAGTGGCTACAGGCTTTAAATAGCCATGTCTCCTCCAGCAACCATATCCTTTCCACAAGGAGTCTTAAGCAGATAAGTTAAATCAGAACAATATGCCGTACCAGAGTAAGGGGAGGGTTGTAGAACTGTTTTCATGGGGGAGGGGGGGATGGCTTCAATGGGCAAGTATTTATGGAAGAACACTAGAATAAATAACCGATATCTTCACACTTCAGATGTATTGTGATTGACTTACCTGGGAGGGGGTGGGGACAAACAGCCTCAACTCAGACACACTCTGCTGAAAGTGGTGGTTACCTTCTAGCCGGCATGCTTTGCCAGGGTTGGTTGTGCTCAGCTTGGGGCATGAGCATTGTAGCATTGTGGAATATTGTCTCAGTCTGTGACTTGAAGGTTATGAGCTCGGGGAAGAGACAGTTAAAGCTTCCTCACGCCAACGAGATGAGTTGTACCCCACAGCGCCTATGCCAGGTCATCAGTCTGGCTGGAGCTGAGACACTTACTGGCCATGCCAAGCAGCGCCAGACACCTCTGGAAGCCCCTGCCTAGGACCCCAAATTTAGATTCATACTGCAGCCTGGGGAGTGTTTTGACGTCTGCCTGGCTACGGGGGAAAGCTCACTGCACACTGCCTCTGAGACAAGACAGAGCTCTCCAGGCTGAGAGTCTGAGGAAACCGGACCTGGCAAGGCTGCTCAGGTGAGTCGGGATGGGGGATTCAGAGGCTGTCTGCCTGGCCATGTCTCTGCCATGTTTACGGGAACAGGCATTCTGCTGAGGCTGGCTGCTGCGATGCTGCAGATTGATTCTGGAAGATTGCTTGTGCTTCTCTAATTCCTTGTTAAAAAGTGGGAACTGGGCTGAGCTTGCACTTGGGTCATAAAGCCCACTCTAAAATCGGGGGGGGAGTAACCTCAGAGGGCACCTAGCCATGGCGGAATTGTAGTCCAGACTCTGCTGAGTCCCAGCAGCCCAGAATCGTTTTAACATGTCCCCAGGGGGATTTCTTGGGAGACTTAGAAAGGGACTGAGATGGTGGCCATGGAATACACAGGAGTGGGGGTGGGGTGGCCCATTTCTAATTCAGAATCCATCTAGACTTACCAGAAAGCTGGTTAATATTAGGGGAAAATATCTCACAACCTGGTAGTGTCTGAATTCTTCCCAGGAAAAGATAATTATGCTTGCTGCCGCAAGCTTGAGCTCCTTGGGGGATAGAAGGATGCCCTGGTTTGCATTTGTATTTACATCCCTGGTGTAGGGTCTGGCATTTGACACTCATGAAAATGGTCCACCATCCTGAAACGGTTTTGGTCATAGCCTCAGCACATTGGAGAAGCGGCTCAGAGCACCACAAAAGACATAGAGCATTGCACCTGTGACAAGGACCACATGAGCTCGGGTTGGAGCAGCTTCGGGCTTTGGCGGGCACATCCACAGGTGCCATTGCCTGGGTGGTCTCAGCTCTGGGCTAGGTGAGACTCCAGGGTCAGGTCTGAGGGACAGAAGGGGGACAGGGTCAGCCTTAGGTTTTGGAAAGCCCTATCACATGGCTGAATGGATAAAATAAATGCAATCCTATTTGGGGCAGTCCGCCAGAGTTCTGGCCCCATGGTGAGAGTCTGGAAAGGCAATGTTGGTTCACAGTCTTATTGTAGTGTCTGGTGGGTGTAATCTCTCATGAGAGTTTGCCATCAAATCACCCACTGAATCCTTGCCGACCTTGAGGGCCAGGTGTAAGAACCCAACTACATTGGTGGAGGTGTGTATGAGCTCCTGACCTCCCTTTTGGTCTTGTCCTGGACATGATGTGTCCGCTTTGTTCATTAACAACATGCATGGTCTCCCTTTTCCTCCACTGTCTGCTCTCATCTTTTTGTTCCTTCAGGCAGGTCACATACCTGTGGCACCTACATTCATTGTTTTAGTCACAGTTTCCAAAAAGCCCCTCTTGGCTTGAGTCTCTTCTTCCTGGAAGCACCCAGGGTTGAGGGTTACACATGACACAGATTGATCTGTCATAACCCAAAGTTGATGGTCGCGGAGAGTGGAGTCTATAGCTTCACACCCTGGAGGACCAGCATCAAGCTGTGTGTGGCACACAGGAGGAAGGACTGCAGGGAGAGACAGAGAACATCTCAAACCCTGGGAAGCTCAGGAGGATTCCCTCAGGACTGTACCACTGTGGGAGGGGGGCAGTCACAGGGAGAAACACAGACAGTGGCAATCAGAGTCCAGATGCTGCTGTAGAGGGCTGTGTGCAGCTCAGAGGAGATGCATGCATGCTTAGGGCTCAGGGCAGGAAGATCAGGCAGCCTGTACATGTAAGATAACATACACTAGAAGCCTTGATCTGCCTTGCATGGGCTGTGGCTACACTCTAGCTGAGACTGAATTGTGGTATAGAGAAAGCAGGCTGTGTTTAGGTTTATTTTTTATTTATTTCTTCATTTTGTTTTTTCGAGACAGGGTTTCTCTGTGTAGCTTTGCGCCTTTCCTGGAACTCACCCTGTAGCCCAGGCTGGCCTCAAACTCACAGAGATCCGCCTGCCTCTGCCTCCCGAGTGCTGGGATTAAAGGCGTGTGCCACCACCGTCTGGCTGTGTTTAGGTCTGAACAGCACCTATCCTAGCGCCAAGTGGCTCTCAGAGGATAGGTCAGCATCAACACTTACGTAAGTAGATAGTGTTTAAGTTTCAGGTTTTTGTTCCATGATAAAATCCTCGGCTCATGATATGGAAACTGTCACAGGTGCGGGGGGGGGGGGGGGGGGGCTGGGGCCATCACACTGTTTCTTTGTGTAGCAAGCCTGAGGACTGCATTAGCCTTCTGGATCCACCACACCACCTCAGCCTGCATGGCAAGCTGTGGATGTGAGCTAAGCACAAACGCTGTGACAAATGCACCAGAGCTGGTCTAGGAAAGAAACACAGGCAGCCGGGTGCTGGGGAAGACTGGCATGCAGCTGCCGCCTTCTCTCTGTATTGCAGGTTGGAGAAGTCAGTCAAGAGACCGGAAGATTAGCATGCAGCTGATCTATGTGGCTGTCTTAGACGTCTGGTGGTATCACCAGAAACTGTTGTTCCAATATGTACTGTGGAGTCCTCAGATTTGTTATATAGTTTTTGTGTTTTGTTTTCCTGAGGGATTTTTTTTAAAGCAACTCCCATTGGGTGGCATAGATGTTGCCTCTGACAGTTCTGATTAGCAACCCAGAGGTGGAGAGGATCTTTCTCCTTCTTCTGAATCCAGTGTTTTCTGTATGGCCTCATTTGGCTTCCAAACCACCAATAAATATACCTTGGATCAAGGAGGGGTGGTGTGCAGAGGACTCTCTCTCTCTCTCTCTCTCTCTCTCTCTCTCTCTCTCTCTCACACACACACACACACACACACACACACACACACACACACACACACACAGAGAGAGAGAGAGAGAGAGAGAGAGAGAGAGAGAGAGAGAGAGAGAGAGAGAGATGTTTGACCTGAATAAAATGGTACTAAGGAAGCTGCCTAAGTAAGTAAGGGCAGTTCTCAGGTGCTGGAGACAGGGCACTGTGAGAATGCATGGAAGACACCAGTGGGGCCACCTGTGGGTGCAGGACTGGGGAGAGTACAGCAGGGAGACTGTACATCTATCTACCTTTTGATTTATTAAATGCAGTGGGCCATAAAATAAAACAAAGACATGAGTGTGGGAAGGGGACTTGATGGGGGAACGGGATGGCAAGGGTGGGTGGGAAGCAATTAGAATGCATTTTATACACGTTTGAAAATGTTCAAGAACAAATTTAACTCACTAAAAAAAAAAAAAAATCAAGCGAAGTAAACAAATGCCCATTGCCACCTACTTGATGCAGTGTTCTTCTCTCAGCATGATATCTAGTGAAACTGTTGGGGTTCTCATGTCCGAACTGCTGAAAGAAAATTGCACCAGGGAAATGACAAGTTTGGCCAGGCTAATGTTTCTAGAAGGCTGCTTAGACCACAAGAGAAAGGCCGAGCTTTAAGCTGTAGGTACGAAAGGAGCATACCCACCCTGGAGGAGGGTCTCTGAGCACACTGGAGGAGTAGAAGGCAAGCCAGTCCATGTGAAAGGCCAATGGGGTAGGCTAAAGTCCAGACACAGGCCAGGGAGACATTTGTGCTTTGTTCAACATGGACTACAAGGCACCTGGGTTGTGTTGTAGGTGTGTGTGCCCATGCAGGTGTGTGTGCCTGGGCCCATGTGTGTTGTGTCACAGCCAGGGAATGGGGGTTTCTAACCCTTCAAGATCCCAGCTTCAGGAAGGCTGGCTTTCCTGGGGCTGACACGGCTACAGGGAGTCTGGCAAGGGTGTTGGTAGAGATGGCAGAGATCTCCGCAGCCAGTTGAGTGTGCCTTGCTCCCGAGTGGGGAAGGGGCTAGGGTTGAACGTCCTCTGCTGAGGATTCCACAGATCTGTGTGTACACTGGAAGGACTGGGCCGAAGCAAAGCATGGTGACTGTTTGCACAATGTTCTAGAGTGCAGTGAATTACCAAAAAGTTATAGGATTTTCACACACACGTGACATCACAGTGGCTGCTTGGCCCCCATATTCATGTCCTTCAGAAAGCAAAGTGGACAACATCAGGTCCAAAAGATCCAGCCCTTGTAAGAATTGTCCTTGCCTGGTATGGCATAAACACTTCTTCATATACTTCTGGTCTGTCATGTACAGATGAGGCCTGGGCATCCATCTCCCGGGGCGGATCTGAGAAGATCCAGGTTCCCATCTCCTGGTTCCATGTGGCCCTGGCTAATGTGATAGGCCCAAGAAGGGCTTATGCAACCTAACTGTCTATTTCTGCAGCGGTGGCTGAGCTGTACTCCAGGCTAGCCCCAGAGCTTCCTGGCAATTCTCTTATCTCCATCTCCCACTCTGGCCAGAGCAATGCTGGGGTGACAGATGTCTGTCACCATATCAGGCTGTCTGTGCGGGTTCTTTGTGGTGAATTGTGGCCCTCCAGCTTTCTGGGCTATTGAGCTGCTGCCCAGCCAACCATCTATCCCACCCCTCTGCCTCCTCCACCTCCTTCATATCTACTTGGTCTCACCAGAATTGCAGGACCTACTCCTCAGAGACTCCTCCCATCCCCACTGCGGGTTAATGACCTGTAAACAGCCACTAACTGCCCCAGGGGAGACAGAGATGAGGCAAAGTTGTCTTATAAATAAAACTCCACCTGTGTTAATGAGTCAGTGAAATTCATTTATAAATTTCAAGGCCCAAGCAAACCTCTTCTCAGGGGATGGTCCAGTGGAGGAGTTTGGAGAAGGGGATGGGTGAGAGAGGGTAGCCCCCCACCCCACCCCCATCCCCCGGGAAGGAAGGCCTCTGCTGAGATCTGAAGCTACTTGGTGCCCAGGTTGGGGTTGTAGAAGATCCCTGAGCCTCTGGTCCCCAACGTTCCCACCATTAGTCTGCTCTGCATGTGGGGTTCTCAAACAGTCTGAGCTCTGTATCCACCTCTTCCTTGCCCCTTTGAGTCCTGCCTGGTTTTCTGCATGCCTCTGGAAGGAAGGTGCTGTGTGTTCCTCCTCTCCAGGCTGTGAGAACACACTGAGCGTAACCGACAGAGACATGCAGTCTAAGCTCAGACAGGACCTCCCTCCAGCTGATTTTAGATACCTGCTCCCCCTCATCATCATTGCATCATCTCCTAAGCTCTCCCTGGCAGCTAGGGACACACTCTGCTGTCTTACTAGACAACAGAGCTCACCCTGGTTGTGCACTGGGGTTTGGGGATGGGGCCAGTCGCGCAGTGTGATCTATATGCATTTGCCTCTCTCTGGAATTCCTCCCTTCTCTCCTCCACCCCCTCCCCCCACTCAACACCCGCAGCTGATGAGAGGTGACAAAAGCCACATGCCCAGAGAACAGACAAGACCTGAGCTAGCCTGCAGTTGCACCCATGGGCTAAGATTTGCAACAAAGTGGCCTGCAGCTGCACCCACAGGACTCCATGACTGTTGGGGAGGAGGCTTCTAGATGTTAGTGATGGGTAAGGAAGCAGGAAGAAGTGAGAAACCATAAAGAGATAGAGTCTGCCTTCTGATTGGTCTCTGTCCGGCACTTCGCTCCTAGAAGGCAGAATAGAGGATTTTAGAAAATTTTAGAAATAGTGGGAACTGTGAAGGGCTGGTTTCTGGATTCCATGCCAAGACAATTTTATATGATTTAAACAGCTTAGAGTTTAAAGTACTTAATGACCTGAAAGGGAGAGAGGTATCGGACATGCCATTCCCTCACAGGACAAAGATGCCAGGATGGGAACGGACATTCCCAGAAATCTAGCATTTGTGTGTTTACTGCTTGTTTTGTTTTTGTGGTGCTGTGGATGGAACGCAGGGCTTTGAACCTATCAGGCAAGTGCTCTACCACTGAGCCACAGCCAGAGCCACATTTCAGAAGCATCTAAACTTTGTCATGCCCCATGCCCACTGTGTGCATATGGATTCTTTAAAACATATCATCTCCTTTTCTTTCCTTGTGACATCCCTCCGCTGCACTTGAATGAGACCTCTCGGTGATCACAAATCCGTCAACTTGTACTTTCCCTGTCTGTTGTCAGCTCTTGTTTATCCTGAGACAGGTACTTCCCCTCTTGATACCTGGGTTCTCAGAGGGGACCACCATCTTAGCTGGTGGGAACCAGAGCTGTAACTGAGAGAGCTGGCAGATGTATGTCAACCCCAAGCCTCAGAGAGGAGACCTTGTGCTAGAGACCCCTCAAAGCCTCCCAGCTTCTACCTCAGCTGATGGAAGATCTGTTTCTTTTTATTGTAACCTCTTGTTATTTCTTTATTTTGCAGCTTTGAGCCATTTTACTAACAAACAGATGTGAGATTCACTTCCCAATTCTTTCCTGTACACTATGAACATGACAAAATGGTTAAAATGTGAGATTTAATTTAGATCTTCAAATATATGATGAGTTCACTAACACACATTAAGCCCCTTTAAGTCCATTCTGTCATTCTGGCCTCTGAAGGGGCTGTGGGAAGGGTCTGAGGGTCTGTAACCCTGTCCTGGACAAAGTCATGCTTTCCCTAACACATAGTCTTGACAAAACTCTGGCTAGCAGGGTCAGCTCTCTAGGAAGAGAATACGTCTTTTCTTAGATTCATTTACACACATGGCAAACGTTATTTCATGCAAGGTTAGTTTGGGTAGGTGTAACTTGTAGGGTGTGTGTGTTCCCAGGTACACACCTAGGTGCACTTCTGTCTATGTGGTGGCCAGAAGACCATTTCAGCTCCTGTTCCTCAGGTGCTGTCCACCTCATTTTTCAAAACAGGGTCTCTCGCTGATCAGCAGCTCAACTAGAGAAGGCTGGGCTTGCTGGACTGTGAGCCTCAGAGATCTGCCTGGGATTCTAAGCACGTGCCACCATGCCTTGCTTTTTACGGTGTGGGTTCTAGGGTGTGAACTCAAGTCTTCATGATTGCAAGGCGCACGTTTTACTGATGGAGCCATCTCTTCCCAGCCCATCAAATGCCTCTGCTCTCTTCATCAGCAGAGCAAATGATGGGGTTTGGGGAGGGGGTGCGTGAGCGGCACTTTCACCCCCAGAGCTGGGTGTTCTTTTGTCTGTACAAAGTTTGTCAATAACACTCCTGGAGCACACTGTCCTGTTTGTGGGTCAGAGGCCAGCTGCCTCAGCTTTTCTGTGCTGTGCGTGTGCAACTTGGACACACAATGGCAAGTTCTTCTGTGCACCTCAGCAGAGAAAACTAGGTCTCCTTGGCACAGATGTGTCATATCCAGGCAGCCATGCGGGCTGGGCAGCTAACACTAACTAGTGAGGTGGACCAGGTGTCCTGAATAGATAGAGCCTCCTCATTGGCTGCTAGTCACCATCACAGATGTGTCTAGGATTGATACTTAACCTAGACTCCCACGAAAGACCAGAGACCACTAACTTAAACCCAGCAGAATCTTCTAGCTGTCCACAGTGCTGTCTATGGAAGGGATGCTGTGTGAGATGTTATTTATAACATCTGCTGGGTCCTACCAATAGGAAGCACCAACCTCTGAGAAATTGTCTAATTCCTCAGGCAGGAAGTAGGACTGTTGTCTCGGAGAAGAAAAAAACTAAGGAGTGAAATATCATAATCCCTACAAAAGCGAGTCTCTGAGAGATGTGGCCTGGTTGATTTTCCTCAGGCCTCAGCATGTCCTGTGTCTGACAATCAGCCACAGTGTTCACATTTATATCTCCCACAAGTTCCCCCCAGGTATGTGAGTCTTACACAGTGCACATTTCACGTTGGTCTCTGTTTTATTTGAGGATGGGACTTACTTCCTGTCTAATTGGAGAGCTAAAATGCTAGAACCCCAAAGCTTTTGGGGAGAGGTGGAGCAACGGCAGTGAGCTGAGCTGATAGTGACTTCTTTCCTCCTAAAGGCCAGTCGTGAAGCAACACACAAATCGTGGACGGCAGCTTCTGATGCCTGACAGAAACTCGGTGTGGGACATACATTCTTGTAGTCCTAATTTTGTGAAATTCTTTCTATGGGTATGACTTACATCAGGCAGCTTAAGGAGGCTTGGGGGTCTGCTTGCAGAAGTGCATATAGACAAACCTGCAGACTTCCTCAGCTGGTATTCCTTATATACAAATACAATAGTGGTGGGATTCTAAAGCCCAATTAAGGGGAAAAGGTCCCTCTGGAGGTAACAATAGGCCAGAGCCCAGCAGCAATAACAAAAAAGCTACTTAGTTGGCCTCCTTTGTTAAAAAAGAATCCTTAGAGAAAGCCCCCCTCTGAATCCCCTGAATGGGGACTGAACCAATCTTCCATCCCAGGCGTCACACACAGGGTTAATTGAATACTCGGGATGGGGGTGGGTCCTTCTTTTGTGGCAGTAGCTGGTCACAAAACAAAAACCTGGGTCTTGAAGGGGTTTCTAGCTCACACCCTTTTAGGAAATTAAGCCTTAACAGTTTTGCCTTCCAGGCCAGCCTAGAGCCCTGCAGAGAGACGGCAATCTTTCCAACACAGAGAATTTACTGGAAAAGGGGAATGCAGCATTTCAAGTTGCCAGCTGAATGCAGGCGTCCCTGCAGTGGGCTTTACCCCTTTTTGTTCCTGGTACACTGGGTGTACAGCTGGCTCCCGTGGCCGAGTGGGTGGAGGATGGGGGCTTGTCAGTTCTGCAGCCTGGGTCACCCCACCCCCCACTCCCTCCCCATCCCATCCCCCACAGTAAGCTGCACCGGGTAATTAAACCTCAGTGGCCTGGAAAGTTTAGAGGAAACCAAGCGCCTGCTGCTTCCCTACTCTCCTCCCCAGGCTGGGAGACTGACTTTAGTTACATTGTGTCTTTCCAGGTAAACAAGCTTGGGAAAGGTCACAGGTGGGGACTGAATGAGCACCTTGCCTGTGTGAATGGTTTGCTTAATTAAATAATCATACAAGTAACTAATTGCAGAAAAAAAAAATGAGAGTGTTAAAGCAGTTAAAGTAATTAATTAATGGTAACCCAAAATTGAGAGATTTGTTTTCACATGCCAGTTTTCAGGCTACCTTATTAAACAGGCTATTTTCTTGGGATACTAAATGTTGGGGGAAATGTTTATATTATTTGCTTACTTATTTCTGCAGCACATAAGCAAGGATTATGAAAAGTGGGGATCTTGTAATAGCCATGATAATGGATGCCATGTTTTCTCAGGCAAAATATTCTATTATTTGGGGCCTGTGTCTTTTTTTTTCTTTCCTAGTTAATTTTTTTTTTTTTTTTTTTTTTTTTTTTTTTTTTTTTTTTACAGTTTCAGACAGGTATACAATGTGTTGTGATTATATTCATCTCCCATTACCCTTAGTCACCCACTTTCTTTCCCTTCTGGACCCCTTCTTCTCAACTTTTCTCCCAGTGACAATATCTTTGAAGAAATGCTGCCTTCTCCTCCAGGTCATCCAGTAACTAACTCCCTGGGAAGGAATGAGGCTCCTGGGACACCTTCTCTGTCCATGGTGGAGCTTGGAAGGGCCACCATCCTAGTTTCCCTTCCTGTTGCTGTGATAAAGACCATGACCAAAACAAACTTGGGGAGGAAACGGTGGAGTCACCCCTAAGCAGATGGTCCTGGGTCCTAGAAGAAGGTAGGCTGAGTAAGCGAAGGGAGCAAGCCAGTAAGCAGTGTTCCGCCATGGTGGCCTCATCAGATCCAGCCTCCAGCTTCCTACCCTGTTTGAATTCCTGCCCTAAGGTCACTCAGTGAAGGATCACACTGTGGAACTATACGCTGCCTCCCACGCTGTTTTTGTTCATGGTGTTATATCACAGCAATAGAAACCCTAACTACGACAGTGTGGGACCCCAAATCATGTAATGCTGATACCCACAATAAGGGTGGGTCTTCTCACCTCAACTGACCTAATTAGAAACTCTCAAATATGTCCTGAAGTTTGTCTCCTAGGTGATTACAGATCCTGTCATGTAATCACCACACATGGCGTCTCTTGGGTGATCACCATGATATTCACAGGGGCACCATGGAGCTGGGAGATCCGGTCCTAGCACAGTTGCATTGGGAAAGCACAAGTGTCCCTACTTCTGAGCACCTAGGTGTCTGTGATGACTATGTGACGTGTTCCTGTGAACCCTTGCCGCTACTATAGTCCCTGTGCTTGCCCTGTGTGCATCACTCACAGTGAGAGAGAAAGGAGGACAAGGAGAAGGATCCTGAAGATCTGGGGGGGGGGGGCATATTCCGCAGATGGTGTAGATTGGTTTGTAAGTAGTTAGAACCTTTGGGTGTCTATGGGCACACAGTAAGAGTAGTATCTACAGGTGTATGCTGTGAATGGAGCTAAGTTGTCGGATCCTCCCTCTCCTTCCTCTCCTTCCTTCTCCCTCCCCCTCCTTCCTTTTAAGGAACATGGGTAATGTGGAGTAGGCATGAAGGAACCCCTTTCTCAGGTGTTAGGCTGCAGGAGAATGGTCCACCTGTTTTGTAAAGCTGGGCAAGCCCCACCAGGTGGCTGCCACACAGTCCGCCTTCCGTTTGATAGCTCCTGTTCTACTATTCAATGGTGTCTATTTTTATAGTACTCTCTTCTCTCCCATTGGCCCCCAAGAGTGACACATTTTTAGCCAATTCTTCCTTTGGTCTCCGCATTTTTGTCTTTTCCCTTTGGTCCCCGAATGGTTTCATTTGTGGTGGTGGCTGCTGTACTGGGAGGCTGCTCTCACCAGGATCCCCCCAAAAGACTCCTGTGTGGAATCTGATGCTGGGACTTCAACTCTGACCCCTGCAAAGTGCCTTTGGTGTTCAGGAGACTCAGAGCTGTTTTGTGGGATCAGTGGACACCCGGATTTGAAAAGACATCAGAGCTCACACCGCTGCCTTGGAAAATAACTCTTTGTTTCTTTGGCATGTGAGGGGACTATTTCTGCTGTCATCTCTGTCTCTTCTTTGTCTACATCTGTCAGGATGGGCCACCATGGTCTGTTATGACACCTTTCACTCAAGACTGTCTTTAAAAGTAATGTCTGGGAGGAAAGGACCAGGGTACAGTGCCTGTCCTAGGAAGTCACTTGGAGGAACAGAAAAACACTCCGGCTTGCGTATTTCTTCCATCTAGCTAAGATCTTCTTCTTCTTCTTCTTCTTCTTCTTCTTCTTCTTCTTCTTCTTCTTCTTCTTCTTCTTCTTCTTCTTCTTCTTCTTCTTCTCCTTCTCCTTCTCCTTCTCCTTCTCCTTCTCCTTCTCCTTCTCCTTCTCCTTCTCCTTCTCCTTCTCCTTCTCCTTCTCCTTCTCCTTCTTCTCCTTAAGAGGGAGAAGAATTTCTTCTTTCAGTTACAAATAAAGTAAATGTTTTTCACAGTGTATGGCAGCCATCAGGGGTTTCTCTGTGCCTGGCTCATTTGGGCCAGTTTGAAGAGGCAGCAAGCAGGAACCCAGGCCAATGCTTCAATTTGTAGTACAGAGGCAGTGGTATGAGTTTGCACATCTGTAGAATGCCATGAATCTCTCGGGGCTGTCTTGCAGCAACTGTTCCCACTGCACTGGGTGTGGTAGCACACACCTGTAAATCCCAGTGCTCATAGGGTAGAGAAATCCAAAGTCATCTTTGTCAGTATAGTGAGTTCCAGGGTAGCCTGATTCAAGAAACAAAAACTAACAAAAAAAATGTTTAGGGGGCCACCAGATGTTCCAAATGATACTACCTGAGGACATTCCTTGAACATGGGTATTCAAATGCCTTTAGCTAAGCTTGTATCTGGAAGCCAGAACTGATGACTACTCAAATGATCATGGGAATGTGACCATTGCTTTGATATAGAGTTTATTATGGCGTTTCCCACACAGTTGGGTTTTGTTTGTTTGTTTTATTTCATTTGGTTTTGGTTTTGATTTTGTTTGTTTATTTGTTTTTGGAAACAGGTTTTCTTTGTGCAATGGTCCTGGCTGTCCTGGAACTCACAGAGATCCACCTGCCTCTGCCTCCTGAGTGCTGGGATTAAAGGCATGTGCCGACGCCACCACCTGGCATGTGCCACCACTATCTGGTGATGTTGTTGTTGTTGTTGTTGTTTAATTGATGCTGTTTTTATAGCAATACTGATATTGATATTCATTGCTATACATTTTGAGCTAACTGTTGAATGCTTTCACAGATGCTCCTTGGGTATTGTCATTTCTGGCTATGAGTCTGTCATTGTGATAAACTACCTGGGTGAAAAGCAACACAGGGAAGAAGGTTTATTTTAGCTCACAGTTCCAAGTTACAGTCTGTCTCCTAGGGGAAGTCAAGGGAGGGACTTGGGACAGCTAGTTATATCCACAGAGCAGAGAGAGAGTGTCTATTTGTATCAGCCCCAGTGTGGGGCTTCTTCTCATCTCCATGCAATCAAGACAATCTCCTGTAGACATGCCTATAGGCTAGCCTGATCTAGGCAGTCGCTCAGTGAGATTCCTTTCTCAAGTGATTCCACATTTGTCAATAGCACGCTTTGAGTGAGACCAGTCCCCATAGGCTTATCAGTTTTAATACTTGATCCCTATTGGTGGCATTGCTGGGGGAATTGTGTCGTGGGGGAGAATGGCTTGAGACTTCAAGAGACTCTGGCTATCCCCTGTGTTCTCTCTCTGTCTCTCTGTCTCTCTCTCTGTCTCTCTGTCTCTGTCTCTGTCTCTGTCTCTCTCTCTCTCTCTCTCTCTCTCTCTCTCTCTCTCTCTCTCTCTCTCTCTCTCTCTCTCTTCCTGGTTGTGGATCAGGTGTGAGCTCTCAGCTGCTGCTCCAGCACCATGCCTGGCAGACTGCCATCCTGTTCCCTGCCATGATGATGATAGACTCCTATCCCTCTGGACCAATAAGCACCTAATGACCTCCTCCTTCTGGAAGTTGCCTTGGCCGCAGTATTTTACCACAGCAATGGAAAAGTAGCCAATGCCGTCCAATGGACAGTTGAAAGGAATCATCACAGACAGGGGAAGCACCATCTTTCTTGACCTTCCTTTGTGTGTGAGCTCTCAAGCAGCTTGGCCTGGGTGAGGACATTGGTGCTGTGAACTAGAGGCTTACTAAAGGAAGGTGCTGCAGCAGTTGTGACACATGTCCCCCAGAATACTGGGTGGGCCCCTCAGGAGGGACAAGGGCAAAACCTGCAGGATACGGGGTGGGGGTGGGGAGAGGGTGTTTGTTTTGCCTTTTTTCAGAATGAGCAGCAGACTCTGTGTCACAGCCATGGAAGTGACATGCCAGAGGAAGGTCTCATCTTGGCTATAAAGGAGGCTGGTATAGCAGTTCACCATAATTCACATAAAGAACTGGACAAACAAAGGAAACCAGCTATTAGTGGAATCTGGGTTACTTCACATACCTGAGTTGTGAACCTTTCTTGCAAGCACTACACCTCTTAGTGTCTTTTTGGATAAGGGACTCACATTTACGTGCCTCTTGCACTAACAACTCTGCCCTACATGGTCATTCACGGTCCTCACACAACCCTTTGTGTTAGTGGAGTCCCTGGATAAGAAGGCCGGTGGCTGCTATTGCCAACCATCTGCATTTGCCCCTCATCACTGGTGTGTGTGTGTGTGTGTGTGTGTGTGTGTGTGTGTGTGTGTGTCTGTCTGTCTGTCTGTCTGTCTGTTGTCTGTCCTTCTGGTTTTCTGTCTGGAGTTCAGAGAATGACTCTGTGGGGTCAGTTCTTTTCTTTACTTAGTTCCAGGGTGGCCCTCAGGTTTCCACATTTGAATGACAAGCACATTTGCCCACTGAGCCATTTACCCATCCCTGAAGTGAACACCCTAAAATCTGGACAGATTCCACTCTGTCAAAGATATTGTCACAGGCCTGCCCTGGGGTCCTAGGTGAGGACTGATTCTGTCCCATCCCTGCTTTCTTGATTTTGATATTAGAAGTGACACACCTCCCACGAGGTTGCTTACTTTCTTTGGCAAAAGTCTATTATGTAATGCCCTCTTTGCTTCTGGAGGAGAAAGCTGAGCAATGCTGTGTTGCCCACCTCCGAGCACCAAGCGTTTCCATAGGTGCACTCTACAACCTGTGCACCTGAGTTGTGGTATCTCCTTGTTCCCCTTTCCCGTGGTGTAGAAGATGAAAATTGCTGACCTATTGTCTGCCCTGAAACACCCAAGGAATGAAATTAGGATTTAAAACTTCACACTCCAAGGCCAGACCTCTGGTCACATTGTTGAATCTCTTACTTTGGAAGCTACTGGGGTCCAGTCTAAGTATGGTGGTGGGGAAAATGATGATTTGATTTGATCCAAACTTGGCCGTGCATCGACAGCCAGTTTTTAAATTATGAAGTGGACGTGAGATTGGGTGAAGGCTACAGTCTGAGCAGATACACGCTCCACTCTCCCCCTCAGAGTGCTCTCAACATAGCATGGTAAGGTGATAGACTCTATAGAGACCACGACAGCATCCTTACTGACTCAGGGCCACATAGTTCCATAATTCATAGTCCACATGGAAGAGATGAAGCTTAGAACACATGAGGATTAAAGCCTAAACTCCTCTGAGCTATTGGGATGAGATCTGTCCTCAGGACCCGACAAACCATACTTTCAGAGCTCCTGGGCATCTCCAGAGCACATTCAACAATGTGTCACAGGCATCAGAGCTAAGCAGCCAGGAATTGCAATGGGGCAGGATAAAATCTCACAAGGTTTAGTATTCCATCTCAAAGCAGGTAAGACACACACAGGCACCGGCCGAGATTGGGATGACAGTCCCAAGGAAGACTCCATATGCCTGGTATGGAGGCCTCAAGAGACACCAACCCATGTTGTCTACAAAATCTACAATAAGAGTGGAGTTTCAGTTTAAAAGCAATCAGAGCTCAGAGGCCCTGATCCCTGGCTCTGGGGTGACCACCATCCCAGTGAGATGCCTGGACTCTGGGAGGCATTTCCCTGACTCCAGAGAAGTAACATGTCAGGAAGATGATCCTGGATCACATGGTGAGGACTCAGCACCATGACAACAATATATCTAACATGACTGACTTCGTATCAGACACACTGCCAAATACAGACCAGGCCTTGGATCATTCCAAATGTGACCAGACAAAAGACATGGCAGCATGAAAACAGACACTGAGGCAAAGTTACATGGGCTCACGTGGGGATTCCCTTCCCCTCTGACACCATCGTCTGTTGAAACATCCTTGAGGACTGTGTCCCAGATGACCTTGAATCTCAATGGCCAGCACAGCTTGACACTGGGCAGGGGCAGAAGATGAAGATCCCTGCTAGTTGATGGTCTACCATTGTGAGTGCCCTGAGGAGGTGCTGCTCCCAGAATCCTTCTGACACCGTTCAAAAGTGGCTACTGCCAGGCCCCCTTCCGCTCTGTGCACTGTGGACACCAGTTAAATATGCCCTGGGAAATAGCAGGTGTGAGCAGGCATCTGCTTTATCTTCCCTGATGTGCCACAGTAGAAAAGCCTGGTGCGTGCGGTGCATCTTATTACAGTGCCAGTAGAGACAGGTCCCCTCTGAGGGCTGGCTCACAGTTACAGCCCCCCTTCTACAGCATCTCTCTAGACATTTCCTGTCATGTCCTTTTTGTGTGTGTGTTCCCTAGTCCTGTGCTAACGAGGATCTTTGAAAAATGACTGGTATGGTAATGATCTACGGAACTTACCGGAGATAGCAATTAAACATGGTTAATGGCTGGGGTACACTGACACATTAAAAGGCCTGCAGATGGCGATTTATGAAGACAGCTCTGCCGCCTACTTGGTATCCGATGCATTTTTCTAGTTTCCACTTAGGCAGGCTGGTCTCAGTTTGGAATGATTTCCAGGCCTCTTTTAGAATCTCCAATTGCCATGCCACCAAAAATAAATAAATTAAAAAAAAATCGCATTGACAAGCTTTGCTGTTTCTCCTTGTGTGTCCGTGTCTTATGGTCCTCGGGTAGGCTCTGTCTTCAGGAAGTCCACAGCAACAGTTCAATTTTCAGAAAAGGAAAGGGAGGTGGGATATCAAAAGAGAAGTTGTTTAGGGCTTGGAAGACGGATGGCTCCGTCAACGATGTTCTTGTCACCTGAACGTGGAGATCTATGTTTTCACGTGGAGCTCCACATCAAATCCCAAGCTTGGTGGCTATTTTAGTTAGCTTTTCCATGGCTGTGGCAAAACAGCATGACCAAAAGCAACTTGGGAAGGAAAGGGTTTATTTCAGCTTACTGGTTACAGTTCATTATGAAGGGAAGTCAGGGCAGGAACTCAAAGAAGGAATCCGGAGGCAGGAGCTCAAGCAGATGCCATGGGGAAAGCCTTGCTCTCGATAGCTTCTTCAGACCGCTTTCTTATACAACCCATGGGTGGCACCACCTACAATGGGTAGGTCCTTACCACATCAATCAAGAACCATGAAAATGCCCAACAGACATGCTCACAGTCCAAAGAGGACAAGACGATTCTTCCACTGAGAATCCCTCTTCCCAGGGAACTCTAGTTTGTATTAAATTGACAAAAACTAACCAACATTGAGGCATGTACTTATAATCCCAGGGCTGGAGAGGCAGAGACAGGAAATCCTTGGTGCTTACAGGACAATTAGTCTAGCTGTACGGGTGAGCTAGCCTTGCTTTCATCAAAGGACTGTTTCAACAATGAGCTGGTGAGGTTGAAGACAGAGAACATGGATCTCTGCCCAACACATACACAGACACACAGGTGCCTGCTCACCCTCACACACAAGCATACACACACAAATGTGTACCCCCATACACACATACAAAGAGAAATTTTAGATTTAACATCAGACACGAGTGTTATAAGGGATATGAGATGATTTGACAGCAATAATTGAAAGGAATCACTGAGTTTCATTATCTTAAACTTTTCTGATTTCTCACTATAACAGATATGCAGCTTCCTGCGGTGAATGGAGCTGCCCAGCTCACCAATGGTCAGCAGGCTCCAGGACGACTATCTCTGTTATCTAGTACCCTACCTCTGTGACATGTGAAGAGCCAAACCTGGTTTCCAGTGACACAGCAGAGCCCAAGGGATGCCCCATTCTTCAATGTCTGCACTCCCTTAACAATTGGATCTGTTTTCTTTTGTGGTTCTGAGTATTTATCAAGATTCTAATGGCTAAATCTGAAAACAGCGTTGATAACGCAATTCATAAATCAGCTTTCTGAGCTATCATTATGATATCGTTTCCTCTTTTTTGTGGCCACAATGTGTTCTCTCTTGCCCTTACATCGTGAGACCCAGAAGTGTCCAGACAACTAACTAGGAGGTAACTCAAGCTGCGGTATTTGAAAGCTGTGTCTTCACTGAGGGGGAAGCGGTAGAGGTGAAGACCCTTCCATGGTAAAGTATGAGTGCATCTGGACCATGGGAATAACATGTCTTTGGACAAGGCAATGGATGGTTCTTGTTGATACCACCTGGTTGCTTTTGGGTGAATCTCTTGAATAAGCACTTTGCTGACACACAGGGCCATGGAAGGCGTAGGGTCATGAGTACATTGGTCCTAGGGACAGCAGTGAGCTGACACAGTGAGCAGAGGAGGCCCTCTGCTTCTACTGGAACCATCATTCCATGCACAGGAAGTATCTCTATGTTGGACTTGGCTGTAATGCATCCTGTCTACAGAGATGGAGTATTCCTGGAGGAAGACAGCACAACTCTTCCTCAGAGTTTGGATCATTCTGAACTACATGGAATTCTGGTCAAGTCCAGGCGGAGTGGTTCAAAGCGCGGCTGTGATTGAGTGTGGTTAAGACAAATTAGGGTCGTATTTCATTCAACCAGAAGAAATGGCAGCACTGTGGATTTCATGTTCTTTGGAAATCTGTCCAGTCAACGCTGGTATTGAAAGGAAGGGGCAGAGAAGACACTTCCAGACAAGCAAAAGCAGATGTGGACTTGGCTTTGTGAGCCGTGGCAGGGAGGACCCAGCACAGTAGTGATGGTATCTGGAAACTTCCACACAAACAAATGTGGGTGTCCTTTGTCAGATCCCTGTGAGTGGGTACTGCCGAAGACTTCTGGTGTTTTCTGTGGATAAATGCTCACACAAAGCTCTTTATTACTGTAATACAGTCTATGCTACAACATGCTTTATAACTTTCATTTGTTTTAATAGTCGCATTAGTAACTTTGCTCTTGCTTGAATCCTAAGCGGTGTTTAGAGCTGAATAGGGAACAGAGCGGCCATTGCCTGGTTCTCCAGTACACTGAAAGAGGCGGTAAGTGGTCTCTAAAGGTTGGAGAGGTGACATGAGCGATCACTCACAACCTTGAGGTTTCAGAGCCCATCAGGGAGTTAGAGTTGCCCTCCCTCCCCCCACACCCCCAAAACCGGCTTACTCTGCTTCCATTCACTTGAGATGGCTCAGGCTTTCCTCCACCAGTTCTCAGCGGTCAGTTATTAAGGGGGAAATGGTAACAAAAGCACATCTCAGCCGCCAGGCATTCTGCATTTGTGGGCGTGGATGGAGGAAACCTCAGCGTAGCCATTGTTAAGAAGCCCAGCAGCTGGCAGCTCGGGCCAGCTGCACCGGCTTCATGGGGGCTGCTTCCAAGCTGCTGCTTTTCCAGCCTCATTCAAGGCCAAGTGGGACCATGTGCATGCTTGTTGTCTCATAGGTTTGCAGGGAAGTGGGAGACCATTTAAAGGGCACACAGTCTACCAGGTTAAACTCCAATTTGCATGGGAATGACTTGCCTCAAGGTCAGGTTTTCCTTGGACCAGAAGTTAGTTTCTACCTGTGTGGATGTGCGGATTTGCAAGCGAGGAGGAAGAAGGGAGAGAGCGTTTATTTATTCCCAAATCTGTCTTTGGGAAGGACACTTTATGGCTGGTACAGTCCCCTGGGGTTTCAGTGTGAATTAATATGCTTGAGGCACACGCACACACACAAATGCCCCATGCTCACCTCCACCCTGACATGATAGATGGCAGACTCGACCTGGGGCCCAGAAGGTCATACTGTGTTAACGAATGAATCTTGACCCATTCTTTCAGCATAGCCTTCAGGAGCCCCAAACTGCTCCTCATTCCTTTCCAACTCAGCCTCCCCCACCCTAAGCAGCAGCTTCCTTTGTTAAGGACCCAGAGGGCAGCTGCTGACTCTAAGGCTGGAGTGAGGAGAAGAGGAGGAAGTGTGTGCAGGCCTCACCAGGCCTAGTGGCAGGTTGCCAGCTAACAGCCCCCAACAAGCCCCTCTGTTCTCTAGGTAGATTTTTCCCCCCATGGGTGTCATACATATAGAGAAGGGAGTGCAGTCTGGGAATTAACTGGCCCCTCACAGATAGTATATACATTAAAAAAAAAATTCCAGATAGCAAATATTCTATTAAAATCCCACATTACATTGCTTTAAACAGGGCGCTGTTGCCCTGCAATGTTGCAAAGGCTTCTGCAAGGAAACTGGGTTACGTTATCTTCCATGCTTTCCCTCCTGCAGCCCCATCCTGTCTCCGCTCTGCTTGACTCAGCTGGAGGAGTCTGGTGAATTATGCATCACTGAGGGAGAGAGAGGGGCTGAGCTTGTGGAACTGTGCCTTTAGCACAGGGCACCCTGAAGGCTCACTCCTGTCTTCCTCTACCACTCACCAAACACCAGGCTAAGATGGTGGATCTTACGGAAATGGGAGGGGGATGCCTGTAGGTCCCAGCTACAGTAGAGATGTGGTCCAGGTCACCCTTGCTCCATACAGCACAGGGAGATCTGTCTGGGGCCTCTCCTTATGGTGGAACATTTTTTTTTTTTTTTTTTTTTTTACATGAAATGAAGTGGGGTGTGCAAATTCATTCCTGGAAGTCTCAGGAAAAGCCCTTTCTGGATTTTCTTTCTTTCTTTTTTTGGAAAGGCGACACCTTCGCCTCCAAAGCTGTGTTGGCTCCCTGGGCCATGGTGGTATTCTCTCCACTTCACAAATACACAGGGACATGTGGAAGCGTTCTTTTTTTTTTTTTTTTTTCCAGATCCCAAACCATATGCACCAAATTTTCACAGACTTGATCTTAATGTAGATAAAAGTGAGATCCCCCGAGGGGGACCATGCTGTAGAAATCCCCGCATTGTAGACTCTAATTTAATCATCGATAGCCACAGAATTTCTTTGCATAAATTACAGCCTCAATGATAACATCGCTTTCACAAAAGGTGGCCTCTAATCGATTCGACTCTCCCTGAGAAGGCTGGGCTTTCCAAGCAGAGGAGCAATGAGCTGTTCGAGAGAGCTGTGGGCGGCACCTGGGGCTTTGGAGGCTGAGCGGCCCTTGATGGCTATTTGCTTATTCAGCTGACTTTACTTTTCACCTTGACATTTGCTAACTGGTTTTTATTTTCTGGGAATAAAGGGTTATTGGCGACTGCCAATCTGACCATAGAAACTCTTTTCAGCATATGTACCTTTCCTGACTCCTCCTCCTCCTCTCTGTTCTCCCTGCCCTTGAAAAACATGATTAAAAATAAATGTCATTTTTCATGCTTTGAGGTCTGCTTAAATATGACGGAGAGCAATGTCTATCCAAGCTATGCTGAGCACTTTTGGGGGTCTGGTCTCTCTCCTGCCAGATGTTTGCCCCACAAGACAGTCTTTTTCCAGCCCACAGAAGATGATTTAAAAGCCTTAGTGTTGAAGGGAGATCCTCAGTCAGCATCAGTCTATGTCTGTACTGGGATGACTGAGAACACTCTGGAGGGTCCTTTTGAAAGAATGTGTTGGGGGAGATTCTCACAGAAGCAGCTGGTCTCCATCCTTGGAGCTTTACCCACAAAGGATTTCAGACAGAAGGAAAATAGGAACTGGACAACACACCATTTGTGTCTCTAACAGGGTCCACTCATTTGTACACTTTCCCAATTGAAGGGTGCTTTTAGTGCCAGAATTCTCAAAGGAGGTTGAGTCTCACACACTGTGGTGGTGGTATTGTGCTCCCCAAAATATTATGTACCCTAATAAACTTACCTGGGGTCAGAGAACAGAACAGCCAGATATAGAGGCCAGAAAATAGTGGCACACACCTTTAATCTTAGCATTCCAGGGGCAGAGATCCACCTTGATCTCTGAGTTCAAGGCCTCACTGGACGCAGCTAGGCATGGTGACTCATGCCTTTAATCCCAGGAAGTGATGGCAGAAAGCAGAAAGGTATATAAGGCGTGAAAACCAGGAACCAGAGCTGGTTAAGCTTTCAGGCTTTCCAGCAGCAGTTGAGCTGAGACTCATTTGGATGAGGACTCAGAGGCTTCCAGTCTGAGGAAACAGGATCAGCCGAGGAATTGGTGAGGTGAGGTGGCTGTGGCTTGTTCTGCTTCTCTGATCTTCCAGCACTCACCCCAATACCTGGCTCCAGGTTTGATTTTATTAATAAGACCATGTAAGATTTGTGCTACATCACACATATGAGCCAAGGAAGAATTATATATATATGTGTGTGTGTGTGTGTGTGTGTGTGTGTGTGTGTATACCGAGAAGTCCACTGGGCACAAGCACACAGTTGGTATGTAATAAAGGCAGAAGGCTTGAGTGAAAATTCTGCAAGCTGTCACAGCCCTGCAATAAATAAATAATAATAAATAAATAATAAATAATAAATAATAAACAAACAAACAAACAAACAAATAATAAATAAATAAATAAATAAATGAATGAATAAATAAATAATGGCCTGGTTAGGCAGGGGAGATGTTTCAGTGGGTAAGAGAGTTTGCTGAGTAAGCTTGAAGGTCAGGGTTCAGGTGCCCATGACCCACATAAAGCCTGGGTGTTGCTGCACATACCTATAAGCCCTGGAGGGACAGACAGACAGATTTCTGGTGTTTTCTGGCTGTCAACCCAGCTGAACAGCAGTGAGCTCTAGGTTCAGTGAAAAATCCCAAGGAAATAAGCAGAGACAGCTGACATTCCCCTTCAGCCTTTTAACATGTGCACAAGGGCTCAAGCATCTGCATGTGTGTATACATGCACACACCAAACACATTACAATGCTGTGTTTATAAACAATACAGGTCTACACCCCAGTTTTTAATCTCAATAATATAGTAACACTGTCCCTGATAACATCACCATGGAGAAACATAGATATTTATTCTTGGGGGTGAGATAGCTTGAGTCCTATGGACATATTACAGTACTAAGTAAATCACAGGTACTGGCTGATTGGGGCTGCTAGCCTGCTATCTACACGGTATCTGCCCAGCAATGGTCAGGAGCCAAGATGCTACATGCAATGACAGGGAACCTTATGCTTCCTTTGGATACTAAAGATTTTTATGCAGACCCTGCTTATGTATAAATAGGAAGGTTCTGAATATGAGAGAAATAAACAATCTTGGTGATGACTAAAAAGTCAACAGCAAATGTTCCTAATGCCACTACTCACACTGGAGACCCAACTACGATGTTAAAAGCTTGGTCTGTCCCAGCCAACCACTGTGTGTCCTCACTGTGCAGGTTGAAGTAGTGAGGCTGAGGACATAAACCTGGGAAAAACTAGCCAAGGTTTCCAACCATGCTTGGGTTGGAAGAAAGTCAGGAATATTCTGGTGATGGATCTTAGCCCAACACTCACCAGTTTTGCTTGTATATACGTCATACTACATACATTTTCCTGTTGCTCTTTAAGAAATCTACCGAGACAATGCCATGGGTTTTGTCTTTTGTTCTAAATAGACTCAGCACTGGATACATCTTTGAGAGCAGAGAATTATCATCACCCCTGGCTTTGGAGGCCTTTCATGATCTCTCTGTATAACTCTGACTCCATCCTTCTCAGTGAGCGAGCGAGTCATCACCATTAACTCACTCTCTCACTGTGTGTGTGTGTGTGTGTGTGTGTGTGTGTGTGTGTATGTGAGAGAGAGAGAGAGAGAGAGAGAGAGAGAGAGAGAGAGAGAGAGAGAGAGAATGTTCATGAGTGTGTGGAAGCCACAGGCTGACATCAGATGTGTCCTAGATAGCTTTCCAGCTAAGTTTTTGACACAGAATTTCTCAGTAAAGCTGGAACTCATGGCTCAATGAGCTCCAGGGACATATCACTACCCCCAGCTTTTCATACAGGATACTGGCACCTGAACTCAGATCCTTAAGCTTGAATCACAGACACTTTACCTGCTGAGCCATGTCCCAGGTTATCTATAGAATAAGTAGCAGCAGAGTTTCCTTTTGAGCTAGAGCATGGAATGCTGTTTGGCAGGAATATCCTGTGGCACACACAGAAGCTTAAAAAACAGCAGCAATTTCCTGTCCTGGATGTGCACAGCAGCCTTCCATGTCTGTGCTTTTACAATTATGGATTTAACGACAGCAGGTTGAAAATATTCAAGAAAAAATATCCCTCTATACTGAACACATACAGACCTGTGTCTTTTTGCCAGAGAAGCACAGTGTGAGGCTTATTTGCAGAGCGTTTACACATCTTTAGGTGTGGTAAGCAATGGAGAGAAGGTTGAAAACATACAGGAGAATATGGCAGGTTACATGCAAATGTCGTACCATCTTATATAACCACTTGAGTGTCTGCAGATGTTTGCCTCTGTTGAGGGTTTGGGAACTAATCTCCAGTGAATACAGAAGGAACACTGCATGTTACTTGGTGTCATGCCTTTAACACTATTTAAAGCAAGTATCTTCTGGATTAAGCATTAAATGGTCAGAATTGTAGCTGTTCTAAAACATAGATAAGACTACCTCTTAGCTTTCCCACCATTCAGTTAGTGCCTCAGACAAATTAGACTCCCTGGGCCTTTCACTGTAAACAGAGTGACATACATAACCCTGAAATTCTCAGCAAAACATGGGAGCTTCTTGGGTAGAGGCTCTTGTAGGGATATGGGTCATGAGATGAGTGTATGGAATTGGAACCTCAGCTCCTCTTTGTATTTGGCTTGCCCTACAGGTAGCCTGGTGGGCAGTGCTCTGTTCTCAGGTGCAATGTGGCCAAGAAACCAGCACTGCTGATGTTGGGTCTGTTTTCAAGTGTGTCCTCCCAAGGCATGGCCCCCAGGCCTATGAGCACCTAGGGTTAGAGGTGAGGGCCAAAATCCAGCCCTCCTTGTCCAGGCTAGCTCCTTTGCAGGGGGCTCCAAGAGCACTGCCTCCCCACCATAGACTGTGAGTTCATATTGGATGGAGACTCACCTGTGAGTCTGAAATTTGTTCTTCGGAGTTGCTTCCCTCCTGGGCCTCAAGTTTTGCTTCTTGAGGAGAAGGCAGACCCTGGGGCAGGAGGGACCCTTCCAGCTCCACACTGCCATATGTACCATCAGATGAATTAGATACCATGCCCAGATAGGCTGAAGAGAAGTGGGAGGGAGGAAGCTCTGCTTGGGCGATGGTGGCGCAGTGTCTGAGGCCCCAGGAGATTCTAAGCAAATTCAAAGGCTAACTCCACTCTATGTGTGTATGTACGTGTATTTGTGCATGTGTATGAGTGCATGCATGCATGCACTCACATGTGTGCTTGTGCATGTGTGTATGAAGGCCAAAGGTGGATGTAAGGTCTCTGTCTCTGTTGTCCATCACGTTAGTTTTTGAGTCAGGGTCTCTTGTGTAATCTGGAGTTCACCAGTTTGCCCAGATTGGATGGTCACTGGGACCCAGGGACTCCCCATCTCTCTGGTTCCAGCACTGGGATTGCAGGCATAAACTACATCTAGCTTTTTCTGTGAGTGCTAAGGATGCAAATTGAGGTCCTCAAATATGCGTTATCTCCCCCAGGTCTCCTCCCTAACTCTTCATTTGGAAAGGTCATGAAAGTATGACTTGGCCAGTGACTAAAGGGAACCCCATCCTTTGGGGGAAAGTGGAGGATACAGGTTGTGCAGACAGCAGTAGCGGGTTGACCAGAAGGCTGGGCCCAAGGGCACTAAGAGACAAGCCAGGTAGATGGAAGCTGAGGCTCAGCCCCAAGAACCGTTTCAGTCTGAATCTATTAGTGACTGTCAGTTAGCTGAGCCATTTATTCACAGGGAAATAATAGTGCAGCCTTGCTGCTCTGGGCTGCAGGCAAGACAAGGACCACCACGGAAAAAGGTCTAAAGGGTCTTTGGAGCAAGAACCAGCCAAAAACACAGATGACAGTTCAAAATCTTTTGGATGCTGTGAGTACATTCTTCAATTAAGCCTCTGCTTCTCCACCCATACTAAAGAAATGTACTTGCTTCCCACCTGCCATGCTGCACAGCCAGCCCCTGAATGACTCTCAGAAAGTCTCTGAAAGACTCCAGGGCAGTCACATACAAAAGCTTGAACAAAGAAATTCCATGCACAAAAGCCATGGCCATAAGTAGTATTCCATCTCAAGAATACTATACACATAGCTGGCCCTACCTAGGCATGAAGGCTTGGGGTCTCTAATTGTCCCAGTTCTCATTTCACTCCCCAAACAACTTCAGCACCTGGAGGCTGAGACAGTAGTGTTCTCTGCAGGAGACTGCCGCTTTAGGTAGCAGCTCCCAACAAACATGAAAGGCCAGCATCATGGGCTTCATTTCCTTCCTAGTCAGGCTGCTTTGTTATACTGCTGTGGTGGTTGGCATTTCATGGATGCTGATGTTCTGTGCTTTCTTCAAGCTAGTCCCATGTGCATAGCCTGTAGAAGCATGAGCCCGGCCCTGCCTGTCTGCTCTCCTGGTATTTCTGCTGTTTCTAGGCCTGGAGTGGGGGCATCCCTGTAATTGCTTCCTCCAGATGATGCTGTTTTTTTGTTTTTTTTTTTTCAGGACAGAGGTGCTGTGGGAGCCTCGCCTGGCCCAGGTACCAACACTGCCCTCTGTGGCTCAAAGCAGCCAAACCAGAGTGGCTGGCTGCCAGAAACCAGTGCCTCTCTCACAGGGTGCCTGGCTGGAGGGTTACTGTATTCTGAGTAAGGCCACTTACTCATGGTATGTGCAGGCTACTAAGAAGTGCAGGTCAGAGATCCTTGTTGTGAAAAAAATGGCGGAGTCCTGAGCTGTGGCTGGAGCAGTAGCACCATTTCAATCTCTGGAAAACTGCCTCCTGCTGCTCCCATGCAACTGGCCTTGGGGCTCTTCTGCCTGTACTCAGGCTGTGCTGCCTGCCCCACCCGCACCACTGCTACCCTTCCTGTGACATCTCTGCACGCTCCCCCAGACATTACCCTTGACATCCATTTCTGCTGTTCAATGGCCCAGCTTGTTCAGGGACCCTGTGGATGTCCCACATTCTCCACTCATTTGATTTTCCCATTAGCAGTCCAGAGCTCCCTGGGTCTGTAGAGCTGAGAGCATTCTTATTATATGCTTTTAATTATTTAGATAAAAGAATCCCAGGACCAGATTTCTCCTGCAGCCTAGAGAAGAGCTGAGACTTAAACACAATTCCACATTGAAAAAGAATCCACATCTCACAACATTGATTCAATTGAAGACATTTAGAGAAAAAAAAATGCAGATTTAAAGGGCTTGCTGATTTTTTAGCATTCTGAGTGGATCTTGAGTACCTAATCACCTGATAATTATTCTATAGACAGTGAGCCCATAATTTATCTTATTTTTGGACAACTAAAAGTGTCAACTGTTGGGCTAGGGAGATGTACAAGCATGAATCTCCACAGGTAAAGTTTGGGTGAGATCTGTAACCCCAGCTTGGGGAAAGACAGAAAGGACAGAAAGACAGACTAGAGCTCTCTGGACAGTCATCCTAGACAAGGAGATTCATATCAGGCTCAGTGAGAGATCCTGGCTCAAATAGAAGATGGAGAACATCAAGAGAAGACATCTGATATCAACTTCTGCCTCCCCCTGCACAGCCATGCACATGTGTGTGAAGGGGGTAGGAGTGGGGGCTAGGGCAGATAGGAAGGAGGAGAAGAAGAGAGAGAGAGGAGAGAGACAGAGAGAGGGAGGAAGGGACAGAGGGGGGAAAGGGAGAGAGAGAGAGAGAGAGAGAGAGAGAGAGAGAGAGAGAGAGAGATCACACAAAGAAAGAAGGAATAGAAATGTCAACACTGTCCAGAGTAAAATCTGTTCCTGTAGCTGACAAAACAGGGAAGCAAACCAACTAACCAACTAACCAAACAGATTTGCCAGGTAAAGATCTGGCTTTTCAAATGACATTCATTCTTCATGAAGTCAGGATCTGGACGTAGTGGGCTGGTTCACAACTGAGAAGAGGTCCTCTCAGCTCTGCAACAACTCAAATGTGAAGTCATGAACTCAGTTTTACATGCTGCACACACATGTATGGACACATATGCGTGTGTGTGTGTGTGTGTGTGTGTGTGTGTGTGTGTGTGTGTGAAGTGTGCATTCGCGCATCCATATACTCACATGCAGAACCAGTTTCATAGTAGTCAAGTACAATTTTCCTCATGGAGAAATGGATGACTCTGGCACCTGTTTAGATGCCCGGTCACCTCCCTCCTTCAGCACCTCTGCCCCATCTCCAGAATGCTGCCCTGGTAATGCCTTTCCTCCTTGTATTGGTAGAACGCCTTCCTTGAGCCTCTTTAAGCATGGTCAATGCTACAAAAGCTACAAAGAACATACTACATGCTGCCTTCTGTGTATAATCAGAGGATAGGCAGGAATCCTCCAAATCCCTCCCAGCATCTTCCCTAGGATCATTCCTGCCCTTCTTCATGTCAGCAGAATGTAGCTAATAGAGAGACTATTGAAGGAGCCTCCTTGACTGTTCCAGGGCTTCTCTCTCTTCTGCTTTCATCCTGGATGAGCTGACCCAAGTGTCCTGCTCCATAAGTACCAGGCTGTGCATGCTTAGCTATAATGACACAATTTTTATCATTATACATTCTTTTCAAAGCAATTTCCCATCCATTTTCTTAGGCAGGGCAGTGATTTTTATTCCCATTATACAAATGAGATAATGATTCAGAAAGATTTGGTAACTTTTCAAGCCAGCCATCAAAGCCCAGAAGCTCCTGATTAGATAGCCAACTTGGGGGAAGCTCTACCTCACCCCTCCCTCCAGTTTCTCTCTTTCCACTCACAGTCTTTCCTCAAATACTCCTTAATCCCATCTGGTTCTCCAGACAAGCGAGGTTATACCCCCTTCCTCACCTCCACATATATCTTGGCTTGATTTTTCAATTCCAAAGCTTGAGAAACTGACAAGCCAATAAGTGATGTTTTGGAGGATGCAGGGGGCAGGAATTCAAGGGACCCCCTCCATGGATTGCCATGAGCCTGGAAATACCATGGTTCTAAACCAAAGCTTCTGTTAATGTGTACTATCAAGTATATGTTTGTTTGTCCTTTCTTCACCAAAGTAGTGTGTGATAGTCAGAGCTGATGTTTTCCAGGGGACTTGATGACATTCTTATTTGGTTCCTAAATAGAACAATGGTTTAAGCCCTAAATCCTGAAATAATGTGATATTCCTCTGACTATATTAGAAATGATCCCATGGAAGGCTTATTGGTAAGTGGAGCATTCTTGTCTCTAGAACTGAAACTGAGAAGGTAGGTGGTGAGATCCCTGGAGTACAGGGGATTCTTCAGGGACTGCACAACCCCCTCTCTATAATTACTAGTAAGAGAACTCCTGTAGATTGAGGCAGATCTGGGCTTATACTCATCATTGCCCATTTTGAACCTCCTCTTTGAAACAACTGCTCAGTTTCATTCTGATATTTGATTTTTTTTTCATCCTAAAAAATCACCAACAAACAAAATATTCTCCAAGGAGCACTGTCAGGATTTGTTAAATCAGTTGGTCAAATAAATCATGAAATATAAGAATCCCTGTTCATGTCCCCAAAGAGTGAAGACTACCCTTTCCTGTGAATAAAAGTTTAACAACATATAAATGAAAATATAATATATTAGGAAATGAGTTTGTTGTTATAATTAGTTTGAAAATGACACACAATGAATTTTTTTTTTGCACTGGAAATCTTGAAGGAATTCTAAGTAGATTTTGAGTACCTAGTCACCAGATACTTGTTCTGTAGACAGTGAGCTCATACTTTATCTTAATTTCGGACAACTGAAAGTGTCAACTGTTGGGCTAGGGAGATGCACAAGCATAAATCTCCACAGGTAAAGTTGGAAGCCAAAATAATTCTTTTCTATTAATTTCCTTACAACTTGTGGTAGACCAGATGTCCCCACTCTGCCTCTGAAATTTTTCTGGAGGCAAATATTATTTAGTTGCAGGGCTGGGTTATCAAGATAGTTAGCAACATGAGTAGCAGCCAAAGATTTGAGCACACATTGCACTGACTCAGATACAGAGTTCATGGGGATGCTTTTCAATGTATTTGTCAAGGGCCTTCAATATGACAACCATAGGAGACAGAGTTGGGACTTGGAATCCACTTTAGTCCTAGATGAAGCCTCCTTCCTTCCCTTTCTCCTGGTGGGATTTGGAAGAAGGCTTACACCCATAGTGAGAATTCTGCTAGGGAGACTGCCAACTTGGATCACAGACAAGAATACTTGGCTGTTTCCACCTACTTCGGGGTTAAAAAAAACTATATAAGAAGGGCTTCCTAGAATACTTGGGATAGTGACTCTAACTCATAAAAGGTCACTACCAAGAGAGAGAATCAAGATGTCCTAGCCCTGGCCCCTTGACTAAAGCAAACACAAACCATTCCAGAAAAATCAACTCCACTAAAGTCAGCTCTCTTAAGTCTAGAACTCATTGGAAATGAATATATGGAAAACTAACATAAATTAGATGACACAAGCAGCACAGGCAGCCCACAGGAAGAAAGAATTAATGAATTAGGAGACAGACTAGAACAATGCATCCCACCAGGAGCAAAAGTAGCATAAAGGAGTCAAGCTGATATCATTTCCTAGACTCTGTCAAAGAAATATATCTTTAGTATGAAAACCACAGGACAGAGATGAAGGGGAGACAATGGTTGCAGAGATAATGAACTATTTCTTCTGGATCCAAATTCTTGGTGAGTTCCAAGGATAGATCCAGATGGCTGCCTGTGTAGTCCAGAGAGAGTATAGAGAAGATTGTGCTCATTCTATGTGTGTTCATACAGTAGGACAGCATCATCCAGTCATGGCCACCTGCATGTGTCATGTGTCACTGTAGGAGTTGGCAAGGTCTGAGGGCTGTCCACATAGTCAGTCCCTGTGTCTACAGCCATCAGCAAACCCAGCTCTTCACTATGTTTCCTCACCATCACCTAAGAAGAAATGAATGTTTTGTTTGTTTTTAGTTTTTATTTTTCTGAGAGTTTCCCTATGTAGCCAAAGCTAACCCTGATCTTCCTGCTTCAGCCACCTAACGCTGAAGTTATGGGAGAATGAGGAGGGTGTGTTTCCACACGTTGTGATAATCACCTTGTAAGGATGAAGATGACCCTCTCTGTGCCTTGTTCAACCTCTGTACCTAGATATGTGGAATCAATAGCAAAGTCATGAGACTGGTAAGCTCCCCCCTTTTTATTTCAAATTTAAATGGTGACATATAAGACTGAGCTTATTGGGCTGTCTCAGTGCAGTAGGGAACCATCTCCTCATGAGAACAAATGTATTCTGTGGCCTTTACATTTAAATGTGGGGTTTCTTAGACTTCAACCTGATATTGGAGCTCAGTAGAGAGAGGGAAAATTTAAAACTAATTAACTAACCATTTTGTTGGTTGTTGTTTTGATTCTGATCTTGAGACAAGTATTCATTATGCATCTGTAGTGGTTTGAATAAGAATGGTCCCCATCGGCTCATAGCTTTAAGTACTTTGGTCACCATGGTGTTACTTGACAGGGATTAGGAGGTGTGACCTTGTTGGAGCAGGAGTGCCATTGTTGGAGGAATTGTGTCATGGGGGTGGGCTTTAAGGCTTCAAAAACCCCATTCCAAGTCCAGAGTCTCTTCTTCCTGCTGCCTGTGGATTAGATAGAACTCCTAGCTACCTCTCCAACACCATGTCTGCCTGCCTGCTGCCACTCTTCCTGCCATAATGATAAAGGACTGAGCCTCTGAAATTGTAAGGCAGCCTTAATGAAATGTTGTGGGGTTTTGTTTGTTTGATCATTTGTTTTTTAATTTATAAGTGTTGCCTTGGTCATGGTGTCTCTTCATAGCAATATAACGGTGACCATCTGAGGCTAGCCTCAAAACCAGGACAAACTCCAGGCCTTTCTCTCCCAGTCTTCAGAGTGCTGAATGAAAGCACTACCACACCCAGTGAGAAGAGGTTCTTCTGAAGCACGTCTTCTTCACACAGGGATTGGGTCTTGTATATGATCACAATGACAGTGCTTTTCTAAGGGAGGTTCCTGGAAATGGAGGAGGAGACAGAGGCAGACCAGCAGATGAGGAAATGATAGACGAGGGAAGAACGAAGAATGGAGAGAGAGAAGGAGAACGACTTAGTAATAGAAGAGGGGAAGAGGCGATGGAGGGAAGAAAGGACAGAAAGAGACGGGTCAATGGAAGAAGGGGAGTGATGGAGAAGGAAGGGAAGAGACTGATCGAGAGAGAGACAGAGAGAGAGAGAGACAGAGAGAGAGAGACAGAGAGATAGAAAGACAGACAGAGAGAGAGAGACAGAGAGAGAGAGACAGAGAGAGAGACAGAGAGAGAGACAGAGACAGAGACAGAGACAGACAGACAGAGACAGACAGAGAGAGAGACAGAGAGAGAGACAGAGAGAGAGACAGAGAGACAGAGACAGACACAGAGACAGACAGAGAGAGACAGAGAGAGAGAGAGACAGAGAGAGAGACAGAGAGACAGAGACAGAGAGAGACAGAGACAGAGACAGAGAGAGACAGAGAGACAGAGACAGAGAGAGACAGAGAGAGAGACAGAGATAGAGACAGAGAGAGAGAGAGAGACAGAGAGAGAGACAGAGAGAGAGTTGAAGCTGATTCTCCCAGGCAGGCTGCCTGTCTTGGCAAAGCTGAGGCACTAGAGGGGTAAAAATTTTAAATGGCACATCTTCACTTCCTTTGAGAGATAGTCCCTGGTCATCGGACACAGCCACACCCTTCCTCCATCTCTGTCCCTTATGTTCTCTGTCTAGTTGCATTATTGGTATAGGCAGCCTTCAGAACACTGACCTCACCACCGTCTCCCTGAAGCTGGAGACACTGGAATGCACTGGTTAGCTGAGTGGAAAGGGTATTCCAGGTGCAAACATGCAAAGAAAAAAATCTGCATGGCCAGCCTGAGGGAAGGCAGTGGTAGGAAGCTGACACAGAGAGAAGAGGAACAACCCTGACTGGCTCGTTCAGGCTGGCTTCCCCTCTGCACACACAAGGCCAAGGGAACCTGACTCTAAATCCACAGAGCTTCAGTTTTCAGTTACTCGTTGAACATTGTCAGAACCAGCAGCATGGGTAAATGGAGAAGGATTCTAGTGGGTCCAGAGTTCCCACCCCCCAACAAATAAAGGCATAGGCATTTTGCATTTTTATTGAGGAATAGAGTAAATCAGAGATGGAGTAGAAATTAAAATTCAGGCTGGCAATGTCTGTGTAGGATTTTATGGCTTTTGCTCTGAGCCCCTCTAGACTATTACATTCTGTTTTCAACTTTAAAAATATTCACCATTCTTTTGTCAGACAGTTCACTGCACTAGGATAGGAACACTGGGAAAAGGAAACACACTTAGAATTCTGCGGCTCCATTCTTCTATTGCATTTCAATTAGAGACGCCATTTGTCTTGTGAGCTTTATCTCTAGGAACACCCCCATGTGCTGCTGGAAGATAACACTCTTCTCGGGTCTCTGAAGTTGCTGGATTTTGCTGTGTGTCTCCTAACACCCTGTAGGTGTATGTAATCTCACTGTAACAGAATGTTGTCATGTCTTGTTGACTAATTAAGCTCCCTCATTCCAAATCTCAGCAGCTGAAAGTTCAAGTGTTAAATGGTGGGAGAGCAAACCCAAGAGGAGATGTGCAAGGAGGCTGCCCGGGCACCGGCTGGGTTTTTACTTCTTGTTCTTAGGCTGTGTTCTTTCTGCTTCCTGGTGCCAGATGCTGCCTGGTTAAAGATGCAACTGGGCTCAACGCAAAGCCAAGTGTACCGTGCAAGCATGAGATTAGGAGCTGTGTTTCATGTGGGGAAAGAGCTAATTCTTTCAGCATGGTGTTCCGTTGTGGGTGTGGGAAATGGCATCATTGGTTTCTTTGTCAAGTCTCAGCAAATGTGGAGTTTTGACGGACAGTGTGCCAGCATCCTGAGAGGATACGCAGGCTATCACCAACCCCAAGACAAGATTCCAAACCTCAGCATGTAAACCTAGTGGGAAAGAAAGACAGGCTAGCACACAGAATATAGTTTGGTTGGTGCCCTGGTTTGTTTTCATGGTCAATGTGACACAGTGTAGAGTCACTTTGGAAGAGGGAACCTCAATTAAAAAATTGCTTCAATCAGATTGTACTGTGACCATGATGGTGAGAGATTGTCTTGATTGAGGATTGATGTGGCTGGTAGCCTTAGAAATAGAAGTTCTGACCACCACAGAGAAAACCATGAAACTGCATGTTAACAACGGCAACACCCAAGAAGTTAAACAGAAAGCGTTGTTATGTCTTGCTCACTATTTGCCTGAACATATCAAGAACACACCTCCCTCCTATACTTCATTTGCTCCACAGTAGTGTCCCCAAGGCTAGGAACGCTCAGGCAGGTCCACCAAAATTGGACCCAAGTGCCAGATTATGAGCTTGCCCTGTCCCTCAGATGATGTGGCCTCTTCCCCAAATGTTCTTCACACAAACTAGCTGGCTGGGGTGACTGGGGAGGGGATGCATTACCAGACAAGGAAGGACAGTGTGTGGTGGGAAGTACCAGTGCATTTAGAGACACTGTGGGTAAAGACAAGGGAAGTTGTGAGAAGGATGGAGATGTAGACCAGGTACTGGAGGCTGAGGTCAGGCTGTGTGAATGGTGATTTAAGAAGAGGAGAGGCCACTCACAGCCAAACAAGGGAGAGTAGGATGATTGAGAACCCCAAACAAAAATTGTTAGTTTCTTTTTATAGTTACATTTATTTATTATATGTTTATGTGTATGGGCATGTGAGTGCCACAATATGTGTTGTGTGTGTGTGTGTGTGTGTGTGTGTGTGTGTGTGTGTCAGACTATAACTTTCATCAGTCAGTTCTCCCTATCTCACGTGGGTCATGGGGATAGAACTCACATCCTCAGGCTTGACAGTAAGAGCTTTTACTCTCTGAGCCATCTTGCATGAGAAGCATAGAGTTTTGGTTTAAGTTTTCTTAAACAAGCTGAGTGGTATTTTATGTATCTGAGAGTTAATTTTGATAAAGTGCTTGTATCTTTACAAACTGTTAGTAGTTTATATAAAGAAAATCAACTGCACATCTATTCATTCTTTGTTAGTTGATCTGCATGAACAATTGTTTTCTCAGTGCTCTATAAGGCTATGAGAAATAACAATAACACACAAGATGCAAAAACAAAAGACTGAGCCAAAGAACAAGACGACCATCTTGCTGGTCACATGTCTACTGGGTGATGTTATGGGTTGGCCAACGTACCCTCAGAATGTATGTGAGATTTAGCACTGAACCCTCTCTCCAACATACTCCTCTGTCATCTATCTATCTATCTATCCATCTATCTATCTACCTACCTATTTACCTACCTACCTACCTACCTATCATCCGTCTCTCTCTCTCTCTCTCTCCACCTATCCATCCATCTTTCTATCTATCTACCTACCTACCTATCATCTATCATCTATCTATCCTATCTATCTACCCACCTACCTACCTATCTATCATTTTTCTATTCTAACTCTGTGTCAGGCAGTTAGAGCATTGAACTGAGCACTGAGAAGCAATGATCAAGCAATACATGTGGTCATGAGGGTAGAGACTTTTCCAGAGAGATTTGTGCTTTTGTAAGAGGTCAAAGACCCAGCTTGCTCTTACCAGTGTGGAGGAGGACACAGCCAAAAGTGATGAGTGTCAATTGCATCCTGGTTATAGGTCAGCCCCAAATTATTGAGAGCCAGTGTTATGCTGGTAGGTACTGCCTGGCTAGAGGTATTTCTCCAACAGATGAATGGACAGAGACAGTGGGGATCAGGCCCATGGGACCAGCCCTGCCAAAGACCAAAGGAAAGCCAGTTCTACAGAGGAGGTTCAAAGCCTCTGTGATTTAAAGAAAGGCTGAAATGTAGAAAACACCCAAATACAATACTGATAGGTAATTTCATCACTCTTCTTTACCCATTTTTAATGCACTTTTTGAAAAAAAAAAAGAGAAATAAAACAATACAACTATTTTACCTTTTTTTTAGTTCCTGCCTCTAATGACTTACTTTCCTTATAACCCCAGTCTCCTATGACACATCCTATTTCCTTGACACCTAAACTAATATATTTCTTCTTCATAATAACAGACAATCTAAGGACTGTTGGATGCAAGCTGATCACAAACCAGGAGCAGAAGAGAAAAGCCATGGAAAGACGCTTGTTAGCATCTCCCATTGGCTGAGGTACAAACTTGGGAGGTCTGTCAATTACCTTTGACCTTCAAACTCCTCATTCATAAAAGGCTACTCAAACTTCCTAACTGCCTGACACACAGTTAGGACAGAAAAATGATAGGTAGGTAGGTAGGTGGATAGATAGATAGATAGATAGATAGATAGATAGACAGATGACAGAAGATGACAGAGGGGTATGTTGGAGAGAGTGTTCAAGAGTTAGGAACATTAGCTTTTAGGGGTCCAGAGTTGGGTTCTCAACATCCACTCACAACCATCAGTAACTCCAGCTCCAGGGGATCTTATGCACTCTTCTAAACTTCTTGGGTACATGCACTCACGTGGGTACATATTCACATACAAGTCTTTTTTTTTAGTGAAGATGTTAGGGAGTAAATAGATGCATAAGTAAATAGCTGTATAGATATATACACATATATTTAGATGATAGACAATTATAAATACATGGTAGTCAATAGATAGCTGGATGATCGATGGATGGGAGATGGACAGATTTGGACAGATCTGCTAGAGAAGATAAGGCATAGAGACTTAAATAAGAAGGGCTCCCATAGGCTCATGTGCTTGAACACTTGGTGCTAGTTGGTGGAAATGTTTGGAAAGGAGTAGGAGGTGTGGCCTTGTTGGAGGAGATGTGTCACTGGGGGCAGGGTTTGATGTTTCCAAAGATGCATACTATTCCCAATGTGTCTCTCTGCCTCTTCCTTGTGGTTTGAGATGCAGGCTCTCAGCTGTTCCTGCCACCACACCTTTGCTCCATCATCATGGACTCTAACTCTCTCAAACCATAACTCTGATTAAATGCTTTCTTTTACAGTTTGACCTGGTCACGATGTCTCACCACAACAATAGAAAAGTCACTAAGACACTAGGTGTTCCCCAGATTTACAGGCCTGTCAAGTGACTCCAGACTAGCACAACTTGTACATCTGTGGATGGGGACTGAGTGGTGTGGATAAGAGAGCAACAGATTTGAAACTAGCTCTGGTGTGGTTTTTACACTCATCAGTAAAATTACAAAACCAAGAATGAGACAATATAAGAGTGGTCACGGCACTCCACTGGGATCTCCAAGTTCAGAGCGTGGGGTGCTCTTCCCTCCTTCTAGAGAACATTCCTCTACTAATGGCTGATATCAAAGGTAATAATTCATATGTATTTTGAAGGAGCTTGAAGAGAGGAAAAGAACCAACTGATTAGTCTATGTGGTGCCCAAGATTCAGAATGCCAGGAGCCAAGCACGCAAACCTCTTTGCACCACAGGCGAGCCAGGTTCACTATCATTAGCGACAGAGGGGCTTATTGTGAGTTAGCAAATTCTACAAATTAGCAAGCAGAAAAAGCATAATTAAAAGAATTAGGGATACTGAATTACGGTGTGTACAATGTTCCTTTGTTTTGACAGGTATAATTCCATTTTACTTAGAATAATATTTCACAATATACTAATGAATGTAGTCTTGTCTATTTTGTAAAGTAACAAAATGTCAGGAATATGACCCCTCACTGGTGCCCTGTTATTACATGGGCCTTGACAGGTGAGGTAAGATCACCTTTGGCGCAACAGCAATATGAAAGTGAGTGAAAATTCATGAGGGGCAGACAAGGCTGATGAACAAAACATGTAAAAATGTTTATAGTAGCGTCCTGTTGAAATCTAAACTGCTCATGCTTTGGAAATCAGCGTCACAATCCGTGTGTGTGTGTGTATGTGTGTGTGTGTGTGTGTGTGTGTGTGTGTGTGTGTGTGTGTGTGCTTGTGCATGCATACTCACATGCTCACATGCACATGCCAATGGTCAAATTTTGGTGTCCTTTCTCAGGCTCCATCTACTCCTTCTCTATCTATCTATCTATCTATCTATCTATCTATCTATCTACCTTTTCTTTCCTTTTAACATTTTGAGACAGGGTCTCTTATTGGCCTAGAGCTTGCTAATGGATATGCTATCTGGCCAGTAAGCTCCAGAGATTCCAGCCTGGCTCTTCACAGTGCTGGATTTATAGGGCACACCACAATGTCTGACTTCCTTAAAGTAGGTTTTGTGGGTCCTCTTCAAGACCTCATGCTTGCTGAGCACTTCACAAATTGAGCGCTGTTCCAACCCCAGAATCTCCACTGAAAAGCCGTTCTTCTTCTTCAAACAGAAGGACTTCCAGACACTCCTAGTTCTGGTGACAGCCTCTCTCTCCCTCCAAGCCAAGTCGACTGAAAGCACTCGGCATTCACAGACAGTTCCTCCCAAATGTCTGCTTTTACCTTTACTAAGATAGCTTTATCAGATAGGAACACTCCATAATTAGTGCGTAGTGATATTTCCGGATATGTATGTGGTAAAATGTGGGCATGTTCTCACATCATCTTCTTCCCTTCCCCCCTCCCATTTCTTCCTTTCTTCCTCCTTCCTCCCTCTTCTTCCCTTCATAGCCTATTTTCAGTTCATAATTTCATATCCTTAACTCCAGCCACCACACTATACATCTAATGTCTATAGTTGTTCACACTGCACACTTGAAGCTTTTCATCTTGTAGCTAACACCTCCCTATTTACTAGTGGGACCAATTTACATTGCTACAATCATAGTGGGTCACAGTCCACCCACCTCCGCTTCTGAGTACATACCCACAGGAAGTGAAATGCGATCTCAAAGATGGCTCACCTAACTCCACTCCAGGACTGACCACAATTTACAAAGATATGGAATCAACTCATGTCCATTAGCAGGTGTATACGTATGTGTGGCCATATATATATATATATATATATATATATATATATATATATATATATATATATATATTGTGTGTACATGTATATATGTATACATTTGTGTGTGTGTCTACAGATGTCAGAAGTCAACGACTTGTCATTCCTCAGAAGCCATTTACCTTGTTTGTTTTTATGCATAGTTTTTCGCTGAACTTGGAGCTCTGATGAGGCAAACCTGGATGCCACTTAGTACCAGGAATCCCCCTGTCTCTACCTTTATTCCCTGTGATTGACAAAGCCCTCAGCACACTTTGCTGTGTTTTGAAATATAAAGGCAGAATGGAGGAGGCAGGAGGTTGGCTTTAGAGAGGAGAGTTAGATGGCAGTTTTAGTGGTCAAGGCAAGATACGGTGACATCCTCCAAGACTCAGGGCCAGGGGGAGAGAGGAAGTGTCTAACAACTGAGCAATTAGACTGATGGATCTGATTGGCTTTGGGTGTTGATTAAAGAGGGCAGAGGGAGAGAGATAAAGAGAGCCCATTGTGACCACCAAGAAGAGAGGCATTAGCATGCTTGGGTCAGTATCTGGCAAAGCAATTGGTAACCAGGGTTAAACATTAGTTACGCTATTTCTCTTGGCTTCATGTATACTCCTGTCAAGAGAGCTGAAGCCCTTCAGGTTGCCTGACTTCCTCCCTCCTGTCCCAACAAAAATGGCACAGAGCCACACAGGAGACCTCATGGCCATCAGGCAGTACTACTATTCTCTTCTAATCCTACTATGTGCATTACAGACCTGCTTCCCATTCATCTGTCAGGGTTATCACTGCAGCTGCTGTCACAGGAGTCAGTGGCTTAAGCAACAGGGACTCCTCTCAATTCTGGAGGATGAAGCCTGAGATCAAAGGGGTGGTAGAGGTGACTCCTCTGATGGCTGGGGAAAAATCAACACCATACTTCTTTATAGTTTTGGCATCTCGCTCCCATCTCCGTAGTCCCCTATCTGGACTTCAATGTGGTGCTCTTCCTATGGATGTACATGACTTGGGTTAGGGACCAAGTACACTCAAGCAGGCCTGAATCTTAACCAATCGCACCTTCAGATATTCTCCCAAGTGAAGTATGGACATTAGGACATCAACACATGATTGTTTTAGGGGACATAATTAATTCCATGGCACCATCCAAGGTTACCTGTGTGCAAATGTTCACAATGACAGAGATGATATCCTCACCAGCAGCCTATGCTGAAAGTGCCACCCACCATTGCTGATGATATTCATTTACATTCATGCCCACCTGCCACGTCTGGTGTTTATTTTAATGGCCATTGTCTGGCGAGTTCTGTGTTAATTCTTAAATGCTCAGGTCTCCAGAAGACCATGAGGAAGTCTCTTGAACTTGAGCACATCCTTGGAGCATCTTTCTGGCATGAGAACGATCATGATTCTTGGAGGGTGGACCACAGGACCATTTAGGAGACTTTTGTTCACTTCAGTACGCTCACCCTGGATTACATAGAGGCACTAGGAAGGCAAGCCAAAGACCATCAATGCACCTGGGAGAGGATGGCTCCTAACGCACTGGGGAGTGAGGTCCCCAAGAGGTACAGGTAGGACAGCATGTAGGATGCACACTCATCAGGAAGATTCTAGTGCAACCTTTCCCACAGTGCTGTGAGGAAGCCTTGTGGGATGCTGAGGTCATAAAGCCCATTGCCACTTGTGAAAATAGTGACCTTGAAGGAGAGGCAGGGGGGAGGCCATGTAAGGAAATAGGCAAAGGACTATCCCTAAGGACCATATATAGTTCCTTCCCAGCCTCCTGATGTTTGAGCAATAACTTCTGTCATTTGTAAGTTCTCCTATGTAAGGCAAGGCTAAATCATGCTAACATCTGACTGTCTCAGTGCATGGACAGTACTTTTTCTTTCTGTGGTAGTTTGAAAGAACACCCCCCACCCCCCCCCCCCCCAACCCCACATGCGCCAAAGGAGTGTCACTATTAGGAGATATGACCCTGTTGGAGTAGGTGTGGTCTTGTTGGAGGAAGTGTGTCACTGGGGAGATGCACTTTGGGGTCTCAAATATGCTCGAGCCATACCCAATGAGACAGACCACTTCCTATTGCCTGTAAGCCAAGATGTAGGACTCTTAGCTACTTCTCCAGCACATCTACCTGCACACCACCATGCTGTACCATTATGATAGTGGACGAAATCTCTGAAAATGTAAGCCACCCCAATTAAATATTTTTCCTTTATAAGAGTTTCCATGATCATGGTGTTTACACAGTAATAGAAATCCTAACTAAGACACTTTCCTTGGTCCAGTTTTCTTCCAAGGTATTTTCCATTAAAGGTATAGCATCGTTATAGACACAGACAGCCTGCATTTATCATGAGGCTACTTCCAGAAATGATATTTGAAGTTTCTCCTTGATTCTGTAACCATTTACTGTGTATCACACCAGACAATAGAATTGATTTCTCAGGACTCCATCATAACTTTATGTGGTATCAGTCTGTTCTAACCCTAGCTCCTCATGACAGCAGCCACATCTCCACTTTCAGCTGAGGCCACAGAACCTCCTAAGACACTACATTGATGATTTGGGATCTGAGCTACATCTGATAGTAAAACAGTGGTCCCTCCAGCCATTCGGGACACAGTCACAATGAAGATATATACAATACACATTTTACTCATTGTCCAGAGTTATACAGATGATTATGTTTTATAAAGTCAGATGGAGTTAGGAGATGATTATTTCAAGTAATAAGTCACATTTCTGTTTCTAGAAGAAATATTAACCTGTTTTTGCAATTCTACCTAGAGTCACAGCAGCTACTGTGCTATCTATATCTTAGAAAGGATTCCACATGGAACAGGGGCCCTGTCTGGGTACAATCTAAGTTAAGTATTCAATGGAGGCTGCTCACTTCTGTGGTAAGTTTTCTGTGAGCAGAGGCATTTGAGCAGGGGTGGCAGATCTACATGTCTGGGAAGACCTAGGCAGGTGGTGCCTTCCCATTGTGGGTGATCAGAACTTACTAGATAGATAATGAATGAATGAATGAAGTGATCAGCAAGTATAGCATGATATCTCTTGCCTTTACAATGACTCTTCACCTTGAGAATCTCACAATCTTTGATTCTCTGGCTCCCAACTTCACTGTCTCTAAAAGATAGCATCTCTACAATACATTAATAAAATGTTTCATCACTGAGCTACCCCAGCCCTACACCTGATGTTCCCAGAGAGGAAGTGATCAGGAGTACTCGGTGCTGGTGCCTGCACTGGCTGCCTGGTATCACTCAAGCCATCTGCTCAGGTGGCATCATGCCAAGTTGCAAGGTGGCCTGACAGTTTTAAGGGGCTCTGCATGCCAAGGACATTGGAGCTTAGTGAGCTCACCTGCACACCCAGAAACATGAGAAAGTCACCCGCTGATGAAAGCAGCACATTTTGACAGTGGCAAACGCCCTTCAGATAGTCCTTATCAAATCTGACTTTCCCTAAGTGACCTCAGCTGCAGTGGTCACATGCCAAGTATGAAATAATGGGCACAGGCTATGTTTCATCAGTCAGGACTCTGCTACCTTGCACACACCCAAAATGCTCCAGACTCTGGTATTAAACTCAGCAAGCGCTCAGAATTTCAGTGCATTGTCTTCCCATAACATGCAAACATCTGTTACACTAAAATCTAGTTTGTATTTTGGAAAAGATACAGCAGGAAGCCTGAAGTGAGTGAATCTGCACACCTTCTGGAACCATCACGGGAAAGACCCAACATGACATTAAAGTTCACTGACAGGAAGTCATGCTTCTGTGCTGACTTTGAAACCCTGGAGATAGGATGCTCAGTTCAGAGTATGGATGGTTCAGAGGAGAAAGGATGCTCACAGGTGTTAGAATAATTACTTATGATCAGATGGATAGTAAGTGAAGAGCTGAGATCAAAGCCCAGAGGCATTAAATTCCATAATATACTTTATTGTCCTAATGCACACACTTAACTAGTTATAGAAAGGAGTCTAGACAGAATATTGTGCATGTCTTACCTTTTATTTTCCAGTTTCTTCAGTGGTTGTTTCAGGGCATCCATTGGACATCCACTGAAACACATCATCAATAAAATGACTATACAGAATTGTGTGTGCATGGCATGGTCTCTCTCTCTCTCTCTCTCTCTCTCTCTCTCTCTCTCTCTCTCTCTCTCTCTGTGTGTGTGTGTGTTCCTGTGTGTGCAAGTGTTCATATGCAAGTGAGCATGTACCTATGTGTGCACATGCTTGTGGACGCCAGAAGTTGATGTCATGTGTCTTTGTCACTTACTTGCCAACTTAATATTTGGAGGCAAATTCTCAAATTAGTGTGCCTGGAGTACACTAATTCAGCTAGATTGATTGGCCACTCATCACCCTTTTTCTACCCCAAACCAAGTAAGAGGCATGTGCCCCAAGCTCTGTTTTATATGGAATATTTGCAAGAGTTGGTAGCCTTTATCTTGTCGTCAAAATTCTTGAACATTCTATCTAGTTGATCAGGTGTTTTGATTAAGCAACCTCTGTTTTCACCCACACTCACTCTAGCTGCCTCTGTGTTTCTGTATCATTAGTAACTGGGAGCTGAACCAACAGCAGGGATCAGGGATGACCTGGGCTGAACACATGACAGTGAACAGGAATGCTGAGGATACCAGGAGTGAATGGCAAAGGAAAGGAACACCAAGACTAGTTGCAGATAAACATGTTGTTGGCTTTTTAAATAAACCCCAACCCTTTGAAGGCTATCTTCATCTACTTTTCTGTTACAGGATTCTCTGCATAGACACATCCAGCACATTCCTGGTTGTCTGTGAAGGGGGCTTGGCTGAACTCGACATGCAATTTAGGAAATAGTTTATGTTCCTCTAATTGTTATCCTTGAACCCTTATTATTACTTGCTTGTTTGTTTTTGCATTCCAGAACAAGGCAGTTTTGGTGGACTTTTTTAGTCATGTTTAAACATTAGGAAAAACCCATGTTCGGTTATTGAGGATTCAACTCTGGTATGAACTAGCCACTTTATCTCACATCTACAATGACATTATCACTGGCCACAGTTCATGTCTGACTCGGGGCGTTGGTGTAAGGCTGGGTGGGTAACCTTCATTCTTCCTCTTAAGCTCTGTATAGATATTAGCTAAATTCCTCCACAGGAGGAAGGCAAGGATGTGCTCTGAGCAAATCAGAGGGTTCTGTGTCCAGATCCCAAATGTGGGCCTGGCCATTCTGAGGCAACCAGGAGGTAAATATGTAGATTCTCTGGGTCCTCTGTGAGTTCATCCATCTCTTCCTCCAGGTGATTCCCTGAGAGACTTCTCTTTCCATTGCTTCTTTCTACTCTGAAGTATAGAACACATGTGAGAGGAAACCCATCCCCCCAGATGGAAACAGCCATTTTTGAGGAATGTGAGTTAAGGTACTATGTGGGTCCTTCCAATGTTGGGTAGTCACTACCAATGGAATGGCCATGAGGAGTGTCTCTCTCCAGGGACATTGCAGCACCTCCCGAGGGCTCTCCACACTCTATGTTGGGAAAAAGCTGGTGCCCTGGCATCTTTGCCCACTCAGCGTTTCCACAAAGTCAAGTAGTTGCGAGCTTGGTTCTTAGTGACTGGGAGGCACTGGTCTGAAAACATTCTGATTTTCTTTGGAATGCAAACATACAATTACGGGTGTGCTATGCACAACTGGATAATTTCATTAGTCAAAGATCTCGTTCTGTGAGGTTAGTGCTCGACGCTACTTAGTGTTGTTATAAATGGTGTTCCCTCTCGAAAAGGATAGCAAGAGTAAGAGTCTTAACTTTCTCCTAAAAATAAAACAAAGCAAACACAAACCAGCAGCATTGTCTTCTTAAAGTGCTTGACCAAGCAAGGACTATGGCTTCAGAAGGTGACTTTGGTGAAAGGCCAGTCTTAAGATAACTATGGCTCTAGAAAGAGAAAGGACAAAGTGAGACCCACAGGGTTCATGTTTCTGTCAGCATCCAAAGGTAGCAATGCTATTTATACAACTACAGTCCCATCTGCAAGTTAATGGGGTGCAAAGTATTTCAGGGAGATGCTTGAGGGTCCACCTAACACATCATAGAGGAAATGCCCTCTGGCACAGAGCCATCTAGTTTTAAATCTGTGAAAACGTTATTTGTTCTTCATTAAAATCAGATGTACACACCCATAAACACATAATTATAAGATACACAACTCATACTTTTTTTGACACACAGAAACTGGGGCAAGTCTTATCTTCCTACATTGTGTGTTTCTGCCAAACAGGTGAAACCTTTCTTCAAAGGCAAGCCATCCAGCTATGGTTTTTGTCTCCAACTCTGGCTGATGAACACAATCCCTTTGCAAAGCTCACATGTCTGAGAGTACTGTCTAGGGCAATTACCGTCACCTGGCTAGGGCCTCCGCTCGTGCAGGGAGGCCATGTCAATAAGCCAAGCATTCAAGACTTCATGTGGCTGCAATTAGGCTCTTTCCCCGCAGGCGTGCAGAATCTGGGCACACTGTGGGTAAATCCACCCTATCAGGAAGGTGGGTAAGCAAAGAGAGAAAGGGGAAAGAGCTTGCTGGCATCCGAGGGACATGCAGCTGAGCTCCGTCTTCCTCACTTCAGCCATGACTTTTATTATGTCCTATTGATTTTCATGTTATTGCCCATCTTTGAGCAGAAGAGTTGAAAGCAGTGTCAGTAATAAAGCAGTACTTCTGTCACTCACTGCGGTCTTTCTCACCCACCCACACGGTCTTCCCTTTGCACACACACACAAACACACAATTCTGCAGAGGAAAGGGGGGGTGACTGATGTGCTGACCCGCACCTCTCCCTAGGTGGCTTCCAATTCCTAGGGCTTGTGCCTAACAATGCTTTTACAACAGTCTTAGCCTTTCTGTTCTGTGCTAGGGCACGTGACAGCACTCAGAACATCTGAGGTCAGGCCCCATGGTGCACACCTACACACCCAGAATGTGGGAGACTGGGACACGAGGGTTGAGAGTTCAAAAGCAGCTTAGGCTACACATCAAGACTCAGTCTAAATCAGACCACAAAACCCCCACAACTGCAGAGCAAACAAAAAGAGTAAATTTATGGAGAATAGCAGCTAGTCTAGGAGATTTAAAGCAATAAGGCTGTGAGGCAGTTCAAAGATAAGATGGGCGGTATTTTCTGCAACAGGAGACATCCATAGGACACCAGGGTGAGGAATCACTGCCATGGGGGGTATGGGGTGCCCAGCTCACCCACCCACTTTGTGAAAGGAAGATGAAACCAGGTTGGCAGGAGAAGGTAAGCGCTGCCAGGAGATGAAAGTCATCCTGAATACAAACCAACAAACACTAGGCTTTACCCAAGACTCTCCACAGATGACTCAGAGGTGGCTGAGCCAAAAGGTAAGAATGCTGGGACCCTCCTAAGATCCAGAAGGGTCCCAGGGGACAGCAAGAAAACAAACAGGGACCACAGTCCTACTCTCTGTAAGAAACCTCATTACTACAAAGACAAGAGTGAGCCTGTCAGAGGCCTCCAAGCGCCAGCAAGATCACCAAGACCTCCATTTTGGTCTTAGGAGACTCCAAGTGGAGAAGAGAGCCATATCCTAGCTGGACTAACAGAGGGTGAGCTAAGAAGTATTAGCAATGAATTCTTCTAAAAGTAAATAGTAATTTATATTGATATACAAAATTCCCTATTTTAAGCTGTAAAATGGAGTGTTTTAAAAATATTGCATTCACTAAGGTGTCCATACCTACAATTAGAACATTCTTATCATTCCTGAGGAAACCTGAACCATAGCACCTGCTGTCCATCCCTCACAAAGCATCAGAGTGTTCCCCTGCGAGCATCGACTTGTCCATGGCATCTCATATGAAGGGGATTATACAGTCTATAACTATTCTTTAAACTTTATCCACTTAAAAAGTTCATTTTTCTGGAGTGTGCTTGTGTGTGTAGGGACATGTGCATGTGTATGTATGTGTGTGTGTGCATCTGTGAGCATATGTATCTGTATATACATGGGTGCTTGTGTATATGTATGTGTGTGTACATGTGTGCCTCTGCATGTATGTGTGTGTGTGTGTGTGTGTGTGTGTGCATGTGAGCATGTATGAAGAGTCAGAGTTTATTCTTCTTCAAATCTTTGCTAGAAATCACCCAGAGAACATCTAGGTCTAGATCTTCCTTAGTGGGAAGTTCTCATTTAAAAAAAAAAAATCTGATGATTTATTCTCTTCACTTTGATGAAACCCACAGTCCCTTCTCTCTGGATGCCTGGATCCGTTGGTCAGTTGACCCTCTCATGCTCTCAGCTTGTCTTGTTGGCTCGCCTGTGCTCTGTTCTTTGTTTGCTCATTTTTTTTCTCCTGGCTTCTTTTCTATTTATTATTTTTTTTTATTTATTTTACATACCAACCATGATTTCCCCTCCCCCTTCTCCTCCTGTTCCCTCCCTCACCTTCTTTCTCTACCCCCACTCATCCATTCCTCAGAAGGGGTAAGGCCTCCCATGGGAGTCAACAAAGCATGGCACATCAAACTGTGGCAGGACCAAGCTCCTTTCCCTGCATCGAGGCTGAGCAAGGCATCCCACCATAGGAAATAGGTTCCAAAAAGCAGCTCACGTACCAGGGACAGGTTCTGGTCCAATTGTCAGGGTTCCCACAAACAGACCAGGCTACGTAACTGTCACCCACATGCAGAGGACCTAGGTCAGTCCCATGCAGGCTCCTAAGTGTTGGTCTAGAGTCCATGAGCTCCCAGGAGCTCAGGTCAGCTATCTCTGTGGGTTTCCCCATCATGATCTTGAACCCCATTGCTCATATAACCCCTCCTCTCTTCAACTGGACTCTTGGAGCTCATCCTAGTGCTTGGCTGTGGGTCTCTTCATCTGCTTCCATCAGTTACTGGATGAAGGTTCTACGATGACAATTAGGGTAGTCACCTGTCTGATTGCAGAAGGCCAGTTGAGGCACCCTTTCCACTATTGTTAGGATTCCTAGCTGGGGTCATCCTTGTGGGTTCCTGGGAGTTTCCCTGGCACCAGGTCTGTCCTAGCTTCTTAAGGGAAGAGTTTAGATGCTACTGGCTGTCATCAGTCTTATAGAATGTGCACTAATTTGATTTGTGATTTTGCTCTGTGGACCATTTTCTTGTTAAACAGGTTATCAGAGACTGTTGTTTTTTGTTGTTGTTGTTTTGTTTTGTTTTTGTTTTTTGTATTTGTAGATTTTACCATCTCATTAGTGATTTCATTACACTTCATTTCAATGTGATCAGCATATTATTTGTGTATGTGTGTTTTCATCTTTTCACCCTTAACGGCGCTTCTTTTATGGAACCACTGGCGATGTCATGGATGACACAGTGTCTCTGCTTTTGAGTGCCTCAGGTCCCCATGGACACTGGTCAGGTCTGACTGGTTCATGATGCTCTTCAATGATGACTTCCCTCTCTATCACCTCTCATTATTGAATAGGTTGTTGACTTGGCAGTTTTTTTTTTTTTTTTTTTTTTATTGGATGTGTATTTGTTCCTTCAATCAAGCCTACTTGCCCCTGGTATTTTAGGGCATAGTGTGAAAAAAGTTCACATTTGTCATGGCATGCTCTCCCAAGGATAGCTGCTCCACTGTAAAACATAGTCACTGGATTTGCCTCACAATCTCTGCCTTGAAGTCATTGAAAATGGCATACCCTTTCCATCCCACTAAAGTTGTTGTACACTGGCTATATTTTTCACCATTTTACTTCCAACTTTCTCAAATCCTTGGATATGAGACAGTTCCCAGACACTCATCATAGGCTGCATGCACAACAGACCTCCCTAACACACAAAAGACACACCTCAACACCCTACTCCATGTCTGACATGAAACTGTGGTTTTCCCCACATAGGCAAGTAAGGTAAAGTTTAACATATCCATCAAGCACAGAAAGAGACTAATGAAAACACATGAACATATAATAGAACAGTGATAAGACTATATCATGATGAGTTGTGTGAATGTGGTCTCCCTTAACTCATCTGCTTGTACTGTACTCACCCATCTCATGGCGTGGGGCAGCATAGTGTCACATAGTGACGTAAACTGACTTGAATAACTGGGCAGTTGTCACTAACTGTGGCTGCAGTCTTTACAGTCTGAGGTAGAACACCAAAAATAGTATGGTTTTATTTTTCTTCTCTCTTCACAACTTCACAAATATATTTATTCTTGACCAAGGTATCATTAAGATCAATTCACAATTTGTTTCTATCCTTATTAAGTAAAGAAGGTCCATGTAAAACAAGCCCTTTATGGCTTCTCTTTGGAAAACCTGAAATTCATCATCACAACTCCTGTGCTTTGGGTGGATGGTTAGCAGGTTAACAATGAACTAAACACAAACACAGGGATGACTGAGTTTACTAAGTCACCAATGGGCGGGTAGCACATATGGCGTGGATGCACTGGATGAACTAATGCTTTGGGTCCTGGGGAAAACGTATTTGGCAATAGCACTGTGATTTAAAATTTAGGAACTTACAGTTTACGCATTGCTTCTTTCTGTAAATTTTCATTAAATATGTTTGGATTCTGTTTAAAACTGGGAGGTTGCAACAAAGAAACAGAAACCAAAGATAAATGGGCACAAAAATTGCTTGGTCATTCATCTTTAAAACTGATCCATGTGCCATTCTCTGTCTTTGCCTGGAATGTGTGAACCATTTATATTAAATGTAATTACTGACAAGGTAGGATTTATGTCTGCATTTTGACATTTTATTCTTATATGTCTCCTTTACTCTTTTGTGATAAACATATATTATTCATGGAATGTTCTAATTCCCATATCAGTACCTTTATAATATTGAATCATCTTGGTGATGTTGCTGGGACTTAACCATCAACATTGTGATTTATAGTACTCAATACACAACAGTATTAACTCATTTTCTGTTATATGCTAAGTTTGTCTCTAAAGCTCCACTTCTGCCCCTTCCTAGGAACCATTATCACCCTACAGATGATGTTTGTAAACTGAAATCTGATTTTACAGTTTTCTAAATTATGGCTTTAGACATTTACTTTAGAATCCTCAGAAAGGAGTTTTAAAAAGATTTGTCCTTATTTCTGAGGCAGAGTCACACACAGCCTAGGTTGGCCTCTGACTTGTTCTTTAGCTGAAGCTGGCTTTGAACTCTTAATGCTCCTGTCTCCACACCTGAACGCTGCCAGGCCTGGCTTCTGTCTCTTTTATGGAGATTATTGTGTGTAAACTTGCATTTGTCCACATGCGATGTTTTTTCTTCAAGCACTATCCCCTACATCTTTTCCAGAGTGATTCTGTACAAGTCATATTTTTATCATATTAATCTACCTTCCTAGTTGCTCTACTGTGTGATGACTGAAAAAGCCAGGCACCTTTCCTGATGTGTAAGGAACTTGGTTCTTCACACTGCTTCCCCAATCACATTCTTCCTTCTTTGCACAGTGGAATCTTCACTCTGTCCTTTTAATATCATGCTCAAATCTGAGCTCAGCTGTGTGCTATCAATGCTGTAGATTGGAGGGTTCTTCAGCCTGAGAGCCACGTGATGAACTTTTTTTTTTCTTTTTATGAATTCAGAAGTCTTTGTGGCAACTTAGGAGCCAGATACCTCCATCGAGGGCTCTTGAGTCTCTGATTCTCTTATCTTATTTAATATTTTTCTGCCATCAACATCTGAATGTATCCTAGTGACTAGCCTCTTTTGAAAATGTGGTTAATGATGGTAGGAGGTTTTGTCTGCTTCCTTGCTGGTATTTTCAACAGCCTTAATAGACCTTGCTCAACACACAGGGGAAAGGCAGCATGTTCATCTCTCAGTGATTTCTCAGCAGCATCACTGTTGACACTACCGGTTCTCATTTAGCACCTGATATGTAGCTGATGTTGAAGCAGAACTGAAGGCCAAGGATGGAGAAGGTTGGAAGCTCCAGGCCACACCCAGACAAAAGACAAAGATACCTGGACCCAATGTCCGTGTTGCAGGTCTTTCCTGAATAGTGATTCAAAGTCAACGTGCAGATGATAGTATTTGATGCAACTACAGATGCTGTGAATCATACAAAGGCTCAGAAGTCCATTTCTCCCCTGGCTTGTCTTCAGGTTACATCCTTATGGGGCTCCAGGTGTGTGTTTCACACATTCAGAAAGCACATTCCTCCATGTTCTTCTTGTTATCCTATTGTCTTCATTCTTCCAGCATATCCATTGAGCCACTGCCCAGGACTTGACCACTCCTCCTTAACATCCAAGTTGAAAAGCTGTCTTCATCCCTGTGCTACTCTGTACTAGTAACACAAGATGACAGAGCCTCAGTGGAAGAGCAGATGGCAGTCCACTGCACAGTCAAGGGCTCTGTGCAATCAGTCCCTTCATCACTGAAGCCTGTATGTACCATCTGACTGACCTCACAGTCTTGTGGTTACTAAGTGAGTTAATATATATGGCACACATAAAACTATATGCCCAATACCTGTTGATTATTTTGTTCATTATAAAGATTAGATGAACAGGTACACTGTCTTCTTCCCATAGGAACTCACATTGTGTCAGCTTAGAATGATATAAGAATCAACGCTGATTAGTTGTCTGTAAGTGAACTTATGTTTTAACATGGAATAAGGACTTGGGTTTTTCACAGTCTGAGATGAGTCTCAGAACCAAACAGAATAACTGTAGTCAAAAAGAGGAGGCATATACCAAGGCTAGGGCTCTCTCTCTTGGCTCTTTTCTTTGTGCTGATTCTGCTGCTGGCAGAGTACAGCACATTTATCCATCCACAAGACATATTCTTGCATGGGCCAGCCCTTTTCTTTTCTTCTCTGTCTCCAGCCTTTGTGTTTTGTGTGACTCCTGCTCCTCCTTTGGGCCTAGAGCTGCTAATCGTGCAAGACTAGAGATGGAGATAAGGGGAGCCCTGCAGTAGCCATACTTGTCTAGATTTGCTGGATGTCCAGGTAGACAAAGGACACTCACTGCTGAAAGGCACACACTAACACTGGTACCTTTTAGTACGGTCTAAATTCCTATTTATTTATAAACAAGTCAAAGTGGTGGCTTTGTGTGAAATTCTCCGTCTAGTCCTAACTCTTGGAATGAGTGGGAAATCCTTATTAGGAATCAGGACAAAGTATCTGCCTCACAAGATTTCCCTGACATTGTGTCTTAGGATCCTTCCCAATACTGAGTGGCAGGGCTTCTGTTTGTCTCCCAGTTTTCATGTATCTCCTCTCATTTCTTCTTAGATGCCACCTGATTTATGTCCCTATTTGGGATTGTTACCAGTTTTCCCCTGGAGCTGCTCATTTTATTTCATTTCGCTTCTAAAACGTATGAATACCAGTTATTGAGCAAAACATTTTATTTTGCGCAATATATAGATATTAAAAGAAAATTTCTTTTAAGCCTGTGACAATTGTAGTAGGCCCTAACCTTGGAACAAACATGGATGTTAGGCAATGAGCATTTGTCAAGGAAGGCTGTGTAGATGTAGTAGAAACAGAGATAAAAAGCAAGCAGTGTAGTGATTGCAGCTTGGATCCAGATTCCCTGTGGACATTGTAACACATCTATGAAGAATTTGGTTTTGGGGACTAGCCAATGAGAGCTCTCATCTCAGTTCTGCCCCTTACTAACTGTAATGTAATGTATTCAATATAATGTACTCACCTTTCTATATTGTTATATATGACATGAGAGTAAGACCATCCCCTTCTCCATAGCAATACTTGGAAGATGAAAATTAATGTATAAAATATTTAGTGTAATGTCTGATAAAGACTATCTTCATAATTGTCATCTATATTCAAACATCATGTGTTTTTGCATTAAGTAAGTCTAGGAAGATGGCAGTGTCAGGCTTAGTTAATGTCTTAGTTTCCTTTCCTGATGCTATAATAAGTCAGTTCTACAATGGAACTGACCCTGGTAGAATTCCCCATGGAAACAACTGAAGCGGGGAAGGGTTTATTTGTCTTACAGTTCTAGATTACAGCTTGTGGAAGTCAAGGCATCAGGAATTTGAAACAGGAAGTCATGTTCACGGTCAAGAGTGGAAGGCAATGAACGAACGCATGCATTCCTGTACTTAGCTTGCCTACTCCACATGGTACAGAATCCCCAATCCAGGGAATGGTGCCACCCACAGTGGGCAGGTCTTCTCATATCAATGGATATAATCAAATGATGTCCCACAGACATGCCTATAGGCCAACCTAATCCAGATGATCCTCTAGACTCCCTAAATGATTCTAGATTGTAAAAACCAACCATCATAAGGAATACAATAATTGTATCATCATCTGACTCCTCCATCCTCTCTAACATGCTTTCTGATTTTGCTTCCTCTGTAACTCAGCCCACAGGACATGACTTCACCTTCACATTAAAAGGAGCACTTTCCTTTGTCTGGCACAGATTTCTTATACATTAGCATACTGACATTGTGTTTTAGTCATTAAGTATTGAGTCAGTGTCATTTAATCCCTTTGGAACACATTGATTCTGAGTGTAGAAACAAAATTAGGTCAATGGACCCAGAAGCCTAAAACATGGTGAATTCATCTGGGTGATCTCACTGAGAACATCTCTTGCAAGTAGCCAGGAGTACCGTTTCCCATGTCCACCATAAAGCCTCCATGGGAGTGATGTGTCATGATGGGCTAAATGGAGAAGTGTAGTAACATACTTGGCTCTTTGTGACTTGTAGAACTGACCTGCTGAGACATCTTTGCTCACTGTTCAAAGATATCATCTGACAATTTTTGTGTCCCCAGAGGTGAGATGGGACCATATATGGTTCCTGGGAGAGATCATACTTCCTATGGATTGAATGATGTTTTCCTCAAATGTGTGGAAGTTCTAAATCTCAAAGCTCAGATGGTGACCTTATATGGAAATCAAGGCCCTTAAAGATACAGTTAAGATAAGGTTATAATGGATCAGAGATGCCCATACGCCAAAGCAGCAGGTATCCTTATAAAAAGAAAAGAGAAATACAGAGAAGAGAATATTATGGGAACAGAGGTAGAGCCAACGAGGTGGGAGAGGCAGTGCTGTATTTCCTCAATCAGTTTCAAAAGTTTGGTTCTGCTGACACCTGGACCTTGCCCTTTTAGGCTTTAAAGATGAAAAACATCTTGTTTCAAGTCATTGAGAGTATAGCCCTTTGTTATGACATCCTAATGAGACATCATGTAGCCATCCATGCACCATACTTGGAATCTTCTGATCCATACTGAGTCTGTGCTTTACTCCATGACTATCCTATACTAAGCATAGGTTAAGAATTTGGAATAGGCGATGCTTCCCCCACACATTAAACATAAAAAGATAAGAAGACATTGTGAGACCCCAGAGGCATTCTTTGGAAAATTACCCACATCTAGCTTTGGAATATGAGTTCAGATTACCTAACCCTACATTCCTGATGAACAAGGCTTATGGTGTGATTTCATTAGTAAGTCAGTTGCAAATGGTTGGATTGGAAGAGAATGGCCATAGCAAGACACACTGGTTGAACTTTTTCCCACAGTTGATGACTCTGCTCAGGGAAGCACATGCCACTCAATGAAGGAAAAGATCATGCTGCTTTAGTTTTAGGGAAATCTGACTTAAAGAGAGGGCAGCAGACATGAAGTGCCAGCCCATTCTAACAGTGTTGATATTCTCTAGATTATTCATTATTCTGGCCATGCCGTGCAACATGAGTGTAAGACTGATATTGACTTGATATTGATAAAGTGAGATATATTGATTATGGTCCAATCTAATAGTACATCCTGTGGAACAGCATCTAGATATCCTTGTTTCTTTCTGGTTTTTTTTTAGCTGAGGATGGAACCTAGGGCCTTGCGCTTGCTAGGCAAGCACTCTACTACTCCCTGTCCCACAGCCTGGATGCCTCCCAAACAGTTCAAGCTATTCAATTGTCTCACTTATCTAGAGGGCCTGCTCCAGCTGGGGGCTCCACAGTCTTTGGTTCATAATTCATGTGCTTCCATTCGTTTGGCTATTTGTCCCTCTGCTTTTTCCAATCTTGGGCTCAACAATTCATGCTCTTACAGTCCCTCCTCTTTCTTGACAATTGGACACCTGGAGCTCCTCCACCTGGGGCCTGGCTGAGGATATCTGCATCCACTTCCATCAGTTATTGAATGAGAGTTCCAGCTTGACTGTTAGGGTGTTTGGCCATCTGATCACTAGACTAGGTCAGATCAGGCTTTCTCTCAACTATTGCCAGCAGTCTACAGAGGATGTATCATTGTGGATTTCAGGGAACCTCTACAGTACTCTGGCTATTCCTGTTCTCATGTGGTCTTCTTTTATCATGGTCTGTTATTCCTTGTACTCCCTTTCTGTTCTTGATCCAGCTGGGATCTCCTGCTCCCCTAAGCTTTCTTTCCCTCAAACTTTGCCCTTCATTATTCCCACTGTCGTCCAGGTTGTTCATGTAGATCTCATCCATTTCTCTATCATTGGGTGATCCCTGTGTCTTTCCTAGGGTCCTGTTTTCTAGGTAGCCTCCCTGGAGTTGTGTAGCAGTCTAGTCATCTTGTTTTACATCTAGTATACTCCTATGAGTGAGTACATACCATGTTTGTCCTTCTGAGTCTGGGTTACCTCACTCAGGATGATTTTTTCTAAATCCATCCATTTGCCTGCAAACCTCATGATGTCATTGTTTTTCTCTGCTGAGTAGTACTCCATTGTGTATATGTACCATATTTTCTTTATCCATTCTTCAGTTGAAGGGCATCTAGGTTGTTTCCAGGTTATGGCTATTACAAACAATGCTGATATGAACATAGCTGAGCAAATGCCCTTGTGGTATGATTGAGCATTCCTTTTGTATATGCCCGAGAGTGCTACAGCTGGGTCTTGGGGGAGATGGATTCCCAATTTTCTAAGGAAGCACCATATTGATTTCTAAAGTGGCTGTACAAGCTTGCATTCCCACCAGCAGTGGAGGAGAGTTCCCCTTGACCCACATCCTCTCCAGCATAAGCTGTCTTCTGTGCTTTTGATCTTAGCCATTCTGACAGGTGTAAGGTGGTATCTAAGAGTCATTTTGATTTGCATTTCCCAGCTAATTAGGGATGTTGAGCAATTCCTTAAATGTTTTTCAGCCATATGAACTTCCTCTGTGGAGAATTCTTTGTTTAGTTCTATAGCCCCTTTCTTAATTGGATTGTTGTGCATTTTGATGTCTAATTTCTTGAGTTCTTTATATATTCTGGATATCAGCCCTCTGTCAGATGTGGGGTTGGTGAAGACCTTTTCCCATTCTGTAGGTTGTTGCTTTGTCTTGTTGACCATGTCCTTTGCTCTGCCAAAGCTTCTCAGTTTCAACAGGTCCCATTGATTGATTGTTTCTCTCAGTGTCTGTGCTACTAGTGTTATTTTTAGAAAGTGATCTCTGGTGCCAATGTGTTCAAGAGTACTTCCTACTTTCTCTTCTATCAGTTTCAGAGCAACTGGATTTATGTTGAGGTCTTTGATCCACTTGGACTTAAGATTTGTGCACGGTGACAGATATGGATCTATTTGCAGCCTTCTACACATTGACATCCAGTTATGCCAGCACCATTTGTTGAAGATGCTTTATTTCCATTGTTCATTTTTGTTTTTTTTGTCAAAAATTATATGTTCATAGGTGTGTGGGTTAATGTCAGGGTCTTCAATTCAATTCCATTGGTCCACATGTCGGTTTTTATGCCAGTACCAAGCTGTTTTTTATTACAGTAGCTCTATAGTAGAGCTTGAGTTCGGGTATCATGATGCCTCCAGAGGTTGTTTTATTGTACAGGATTCTTTTGGCTATCCTGGGTTTTTTGTTTTTCCATATGAAGTTGAGTATTATTCTTTCCAGATCTGTGAAGAATTGTGTTGGTAATTTGATGGGGATTGCGTTGAATCTGTAGATTGCTTTTGGTAAGATCGCCATTTTTACTATGTTAATCCTGCCTATCCCCGAGCATGGGAGGTCTTTCCATTTTCTGACATCTTCTTCAATTTCTTTTTTCAGGGACTTAAAGTTCTTGTCATATAGGTCCTTCACATGTTCATTTAGCGTAACCCCAAGGTATTTTATATCATTTGTGGCTATTATAAAGGGTGATGTATCTCTGATTTCCTTCTCAGCCTGTTTGTCTATTGTATATAGGAGGGCTACTGATTGATTTTGAATTATATCCTGCTATGTTGCTGAAGTTTTTATTAGCTGTATCAGTTCCTTCATTGAATTTTTGGGGTCACTCATGTATACTATCATGTCATCTGCAAATAGGGAAAGCTTGACTTCTTCCTTTCCAATTTGTATCTCCTTAATCTCCTTATGTTGTGTTATAGCTCTCACTAGAACTTCAAGTACTATATTGAATAAGTATGGGGAGAGGGGACAGCCTTGCCTTGTTCCTGATTTTAGTGGTATTGCTTTGAGTTTCTCTCCATTTAATTTCATGTTGGCTGTTGGCTTGCTGTAGATTGCCTTTATTATGTTTAGGTATGTTCCCTGTATTCTTGACTGCTCCAAGACCTTTTTCATGAAAGGGTATTAGGTTTTGTCAAATGCCTTTTCTGCATCTAGTGAGATGATCATGTGTTTTTTTTTTTCCTTTGAGTTTGTTTATATGGTGTATTACATTGACGGACTTTCGTATGTTGAACCACCCTTGCATCCCTCTGATTAAGCCTACTTGATCATGGTGGATAATTGTTTTGATGTGTTCTTGGAGTCTGTTTGCCAGTATTTTATTGAGTATTTTTGCATCAATGTTCATGAGGGAGATCGGTCTGTAGTTCTCTTTCTTTGTTGCATCTTTGTTTGGTTTAGGAATCAGGGTAATTGTAGCCTCACAGAAGGAGTTTGGTAATATTCCTTCTGCTTCTATTGTGTGGAACAATTTAAAGAGTATTGGTATTAAGTCTTTTTTGAAGATCTGGTAGAATTCTGCAGTGAAACCATCTGGTCCTGGGCTCTTTTTGGTTGGGAGACTTTTAATGACTGATTCTATTTCCTTAGGGGTTATTGGACTGTTTAAATGGTTTATCTTGTCTTGATTTAACTTAGGTATGTGGTACCTATCCAGAAAATTATCCATTTCTTTTAGATTTTCCAGTTTTGTGGAGTAGAGGTTTTTGAAGTATGACTTGATGATTCTCTGGATTTCCTTATTGTCTATTGTTATGTCCCCCTTTTCATTTCTGATTTTGTTAATCTCTCTGTCTTTTGGTTACTTTGAATAAGGGCTTGTCTATCTTGTTGATCTTCTCAAAGAACCAACTCTTTGTTTCATTAATCCTTTGTATTGTTCTCTTTATTTCTATTTTATTGATTTTAGCTTTCAATTTGATAATTTCCTGGCATCTGTTCCTCCTGGGAGACTTTGCTTCTTCCTGTTCAAGGGCTTTCAGGTGTGCTGTCAAGTCACTAGTGTGAGATTTCTCCAGCTTCTTTTTGTGGGCATTTAGTGCTATGAGTTTCCCTCTTAGCACTGCTTTCATAGTGTCCCATAAGTTTGGGTATGTGGTGTATTCATTTTCATTGATCTCTAGGAAGTCTTTAATTTCTTTCTTTATTTCTTCCTTAACCCATTGGTGATTCAGTTGAGCATTATTCAGTTTCCATGAGATTGTAGGATTTCTGTAGTTTTTTCTGTTATTGAAATCTAACTTTAAACCCTGGTGGCCTGATAGAACACAGGAGGTTATTCCAATTGTTTTGTATCTGTTGAGATTTGCTCTGTGGCTAAGTATGTGGTCGATTTTAGAGAAGGTTCCATGGGGTGCTGAGAAGAAGTTATATTCTTTTTTGTTTGGGTAGAATGTTCTGTAGATAGCAATTAAGTCCATTTGAGCCATAACATCAGTTAAGACCATTATGTCTCTGTTAAGTTTCAATTTGGCCAATCTGTCCAGATGTGAAAGTGGGGTGTTGAAGTCTCCCACTATTAATGTGTGGGGTTTTATATATGATTTAAGCTTTAGTAATGTTTCTTTTACATATGTGGGTGCTCTTGTATTTGGGGCATATATGTTCAGAATTGAGACTTCATCTTGGTGGATCTTTCCTGCGATGAGTATGTAATGTCCTTCATCATCTCTTTTGATTGATTTTAGTTTGAAGTCTATTTTGCTGGATATTAGAATGACTACACCAGCTTGCTTCTTAAGACCATTTGATTGGAAAGTCTTTTCCCAGCCTTTTATTCTTAGGAGGTGTCTGTCTTTGAATTTGAGGTGTGTTTCTAGTATGCAGCAGAAAAATGGGTCCTGTTTTTTTATCCATTCTGTTAGTCTGTGTCTTTTTATAGGTGAATTAAGTCCATTGACATTAAGAGATATTAATGACCGGTGATTGTTTGTTCCTGTTATTATTTTTATTTTTTGGTGGCAGTGTGTGTGTACTTCTCTTCTTTGGGGTTTACTGCTGTGGTGTTATCTTTTGCCTGTGTTTTCATTTTCCTTCTATTGCTTTCTGTAGGGCTGGGTTTGTGGATAAGTATTGTTTAAAACTGGTTTTGTCTTGGAAGGTCTTGTTCACTCCACCTATGATGATTGAAAGTTTTGCTGAGTATATTAGTCTAGGCTGGCATCCATGGTCTCTTAGTGTCTGCATTATATCTGTCCAGGTCCTTCTGGCTCTCAAAGTCTCCATTGAGAAATTGGGTGTTATCTGATGGGTTTGCCTTTATAAGTCACTTGGCCTTTATCCTTTGCTGCCCTTAATATTCTTTCTTTATTCTGTACATTTAGTTGTTTAATTATTATTATGTGGCGAGGGGACTTTTTGGGGGGGGTCTAGTCAGTGTGGTGTTCTATAGGCTTTTTGTATCTTCATAGGCATTTCCTTCTTTAAGTTGGGAAATTTTTCTTCTATGATCTTGTTAAATATATTTTCTGTGCCTTTGAGTTGGTATTATTGTTCTTCCTCTATCCCTGTTATTCATATGTTTGGTCTTTTCATGGTGTCCCAATTTTCTTGGACATTTTAGGTCATGACTTTGTTGGTTTTAGTGTTTTCTTTGACTGATGAATCTATTTCTTCTACCGTATCTTCAACACTAGAGATCCTCTCTTCCATCTCTTGCATTCTGTTGGTTATACTTGCATCTAAAGTTCCCGTTCATTTACTCAGATTTTCTATTTCCAGCATTCCTTCTGCTAGTGTCTTCTTCATTTTTTCTATTTCCCTCTTCAGGTCTTGGACTGTTTCCCTTGCTTTTTCATGATTTTCTTTCAGGGACTTTTTGTTTTCTTCTGCTTTAATTGTCCTTTCCTCTAGCTTTTTATAGCATTCTTCGCATTTTTTGTTTGTCTGTTCCTCCACTTTATTTTTGATTTCTTTATATAAGGCTCTAGCCTCTTCATGATGTTACTTATAAGGTTGTTTTCTTCTTCTTCTTCCATTCTGTGATGTTCAGGTCTAGCTTTTGGAGAAGAGCTAGGTTCTGCTGATGCTGTATTGCTCTTTATTTTGTTGTATATACTTCTGCCTTGGCATCTGCCCATCTCCTTGTGGGTTCGTTCTTGGTCTTACAAGTGTACTTGGTCCAGACAGAGCTGACAGATTTAGGGGGCCTCTCTCTGGTCCAGATGGAAGCTCTGGGCTGGATGGGAGCTCTGGTCCAGATAAGAGTGCTGGCAGGATAGGAGCTGGGGGGCTGGACTCTGAGTCTCAGGAAGTCCCTGGGACCTCCTTATCTTGTCCAGATGGGAGCTCCTCTTGTCCAGATGGGAGTTCCTCTTGTCCAGATGGGAGCTCCTCTTGTCCAGATGGGAGTTATGGAAGCTCTGGTCCAGATGGGAGTTCCAGGGCAGGATGGAATGCTGGACACTGGTCTCTAAGTCTCTGGAAGTGGCTGGGGTCTCCAGCAGATGGGTGTAGGGGCAAGGTGTTGAAGTTGTAGTGTCCACCAGAGGGTCTTTCTCTGTTCCAGATGGGAGTTCCAGTGTGGATGGGAGCTGGGGGCTGGTCTCTGAGCTCAGTAAGTGGCTGGGGTCTTGGACAAATGGGTGTGGGGGCAGGGTGTGGAGACTGCAGGGTCTGCCTGCAGTCTTGGAAAAGGGGAGCCTTCCCACAGGGCCCGCCGATTGGCCAGAAACTGTGGCCAAGTTGGGCAGGTCCTCCCAGGATGGTGCCCAGTGGTGGGACCCAGGGGTGGTTGCTTCTCTGACTTTAACCCCAGGCACTCACCTCTGGTCCAGATGGGAGTTCCAGAGCAGATGGGAGCTGAGGGCTGGTCTCTGAGTCTCAGGAAATGGCTGGGGTCTCCAGCAGACAGGTGTGGGGGCAGGGTGTCGTCTTTGGGATTTTTAACTGCAGAAAATGATTTGATCATAAAAGCTGTTGAGTTAAACAAATATGTAAATTTTAAAGGTATCTTGACTTCAAAATTTGGATATAAGGATATGTTGCTTTGGAAAAGAGTCTCTGCTTTTGTTTCCATAGAAAGCCAGGTGCTGTGGATTTGTTCCAGATTAAGATACATCAGGTTTGATCAGCTAAGACCACCTGAAAGATCTCTGACGACACCATGGCCCAGATGATCCAACATCCAGAATGGTTTCAAGGCAACTGGCTTAGAGGTTCACCCTCACTGACTACTCCATAATCCTAAAATTTTCTTTGTGTCCTCATAAGATACAGTGCCCCCATCCAGCAGGAAATAGTAAGAGAAACTATGCCCACATTCCCAAAATTATCAAGCTGGCTTTGGAGATGGAATTGGCTCACTCCTTTTCTAAAGCCAGACATATTACTAAGAGAAAAGGTAACAGATTCTTGTGTCCCAAATCAGAAGAGCCCTCTGGTGTGGGACAGAGAAAAATCAATATTTTTATTTAAATCAGGTTGATTATAAATGTGATCTCTTTCTAAAGAAAAAAAAAGGGGATATGATATAGATATAATAGGATGAAAGGGTAGATTAATGAACTTACTTCTAAAGAGCAACAACTCATTTAAAATTTTTTACATTGGTATAGATTTTAGTCTATTGATACAAACTTAAAGTTAATTTTTTTATGCTGTGTGTGTATTTCTACTATTGTTTAAGATATTATGTTTGTACAGCTCATTTAAAATTGTAATGGATAATTAAAAATAGAGTAGTAATTAGTCATCTACGATAATCATACTCGTAGCCATGTTAGTTAAGTCTTCTAGATATACACAGAGATATTTCAGATAGATAGGTAATCTTCAAATACTTCAAAAACCTACAGAATATGGCATTTAAAATACTTTTAAAATTTAGACTTTCTGGACAGTGAGACATGTCTGCTTCTGGCAGCACCGGAATTACTTCAGAGAGGAGGATGGGCATTGATGACACTTCATATGGAATTTATCTTCATCTTGGTAAAAATAGCCATTTGGGCAAGAAACTGTTCTTGCCTGGACTGCTTGATCAGCTGGACATGAAGGACCCATAGAAAGGTGACCACTGAACTTTGCTTGACAAAATGGTCCTTCAGGTTCCTGCTTCGCAGAGGAAACTGCCAGACATTCTACAGGACACTGAGAGAAGTGACCAAGAGACTCTAGCCCTGTGGGCTGAAGACAAATGTCCCAACTTTACAAAGGAACATTAGGTGACTGTCCAGGCTGCCAGCTGTCTCTGTCTACCCCACAAGACTCCTGAAAGTTGCGCACATCCTTCTCATAGTTCTCAGGTAATATTATATCCTTCTGAGGTCTTTGATGTGGTTGAAGACTAGATAGTTATAATTTCCTCAATTATGATAAAAGATAAGTTAGATATAAAACCTTAGACTCACAAATATAAGATAGATAGGCTATCATCTTTAATATTGTAACTGTAATCCTTGCTTGATAATTGTTTTGTTATATGTAATTTTACTATGTAAAAGTTAAAACCTTCCTTTTTTTTAAAAAAAAAAAAGGGAAGTGCTGTGGATATTGCTCTGTATAAATAAAATGCTGTTTGGCTAGTGGCCAGGCAGGAAGTATAGGCGGGACAAGAGAGAAGAGAATTCTGGGAGGTAGAAGGCTGGGGCGGAGAGATACTGCCAACCAACCGCCACCATGACAAGCAACCTGTAAAGACACTGGTAAGCCACAAGCCATGTGGCAAAGTATAGATTTTAGAAGTGGGCTAAATATAAGAGTAAGAGCTAGACAATGGTAGTCCTGAGCTAATGGCCAAGTAGTTGAAATAATATAAATGTATGTATGTTTATTTTACAAATGGGTTGTTGTACTAACAGGGCTTGGCGGGGCCTCAAGAGAAGGTCTCCAACTACAAACAATAGTAGCAGAGCTCTACACCGAGGAGGTTGTGGTAAATTTTGGGCCCAGGTAGCTCTTTAAACATGCCTTCCTGGTCTGTTCATTCGGTTTCCGTTGCATCAGCAGCCACTGTCTTCAACCCTCCCTGTGTAGCCCAAGGCTATTGGCAGAGCTGGTAATTTCTTTAAACATGATTACCGCTGCTTTGGGATTAGGTAACCACAAGGAACAGAAGCAGCTCTTTCCAGCTCGAGAGCTTGTGCATTTGCCAAATGAGTGGTTTTGAAAATTGGCCTCCTTTGCTGAAACATGTTTTTCTACAATCTAAGAAACCAATGGCATAAAAGAGAACTGTGTCAGGATCCAGGCGGCAAATTGGAGAGAGTGCATCCTATTGTGTTTTTGTTTTGTTTTGTTTTTTTGTTTTTTAATTTCTATTGAGGAATGAAGAGGATCCAAATATAGGCTTCTGGGATTTCCATCCCTCTACAGACTGCACAGGCTAGAAGAGTTGGGCAGAGCTCTGCTCCTGGCATAACCTACTCAAGCTCTGAGAACCCTGAGAGCAAGATTGGGTAGAGTGTCACATAAGCAGGTCCATCTCTAAGACAGACATAGGCAAGTATCTTTCATAGACGCAGTGTAGATCCATGGTGAGACATAATTAGAAAAAAATGTACTCCCAGTGCCCTCCTAAACTTGAGTGACTTGGCAGAAGGTAATACAGAAATCTATGGGACATCAACTAATTAACTAACGAAGTTAAAACTGAAATTTCCTCCCTCCCAGAGAGAGGCAGGAATCCATGGCAACTGCAGATCAGTATTGGCAGGTACAGGAAGAATGCTGTGGAGCTGGCAAGTACCAACCAAAGCATACACCTGGCAGGTCAGAAGGGAACACACTCAAAGGACTGGGCAGGTTTTCAGTACTCTCTTCTTACCAGGACCAGCTCTCCAGTCAGTGCTTGGACTTAAGTCCTGAGATTTACCCATTAATATCACCCATCCTCCAAACACTGACAACAAAGGCCTGAATCTCAGGCATTTTGACGATGTATACTCTGCAGTTATTAAGTTGTAAACTTCCTTTTGGCCTGATAGAGAGGAAAATGATACACCACTTTTTTTTTTTTTTTTGTCTCTACAGCCAAGTCAAAGAAAATTAAGCAAGTTACAGGGATTAACTTGAGAGCCTGGAGATGGCACGTTATTGTTTGCTCCTTGAAATTCATGTCCATCAGTGTTCTCAGCCTTGAGAGGAAAAGGGAAGATACCATTCTAGATGCAGACACAGCAGCCCCTGGAGGACAAGTCTGATGAACACCCCTCAAGAAGGATGGCCAAGACCTGAGGACACTTTGGCTGTTGCAAGTGTCCACTCTACAGTTGTGTTGTGTCTCCAGCCTTCTTAAGACATGGAAGTTAAGTGTCTTTAATTCAGTGGTTCTCAATCTGTATGTCACAATGCCTTTTGGGGGTCAAATGATCCTTTCACAGGGCTTGCCTAGGACTTTCTGCATATTTACATTATGATTCATAACATTAGCTAAATTGCAGTAATGAAGTAGCTACAAAAATAATTTTATGGGTCAGGGTCACAACATGAGGAACTGTATTAAAGGGTTGCGGCATTGGGAAGGTCAAGAACCACTGTGAGTTGGAAGTTTGGCTTTGCAACAATTTGACAGAGGAAAATGAAGAGTTTGGGCAACTGAAATCATACTGAAACTTTAAGAACAGCGCTCAGTGACTCACATACCTGGCAGGCATGTGCTGGTAGATCTATATCTCTATATTGTGGTCCAAAGCACTGTATGTGTGTGGCCTCAGTGCTGTGTGCTGTATATAAATGGGCATAAATTTGCCCTCCCTCTGTGTGTTTTCCAGCTGGGTCTAGCTGTACTAACATTCCTCTAGCTGTCTTCCTAGCATCCTGTTCACCTTCTTCACACATGCTGGTCCAGCTCATCCACGGGCGTGGTATACAACCATATCCATACATTTTGCTTCTTTATTTCCTTTTTGATGGGTGAGGATTAACCCTCCTCCCTCCTTAGAATGGACTTCATACAGAAAGAGGAAGAAGATCTCAGCTGTTTTATGCTGTTTCTTCCTGTCTCATCTCTCCGGTTAGCTCTCTTTCTGTCTTGCATCGGTTTGCTTTTGTGTAAGAGTGTTGTATGCACAAGCATGCTCCTGCAGGTGGAAGCTGGCTTTTGTGTAAGAGTGTTGTGTGCACAAGTGTCCTCCTGAAGGTGGAAGCCAGAGACCAGCACCACTGATCTCCCAAACTCTTCTCCTCATGAATTTTTGAGGCAGGTTCTCTCCATGAACCTGGAACTTGTTGACTGGGCTAGATTGGCTCCAGAAATCCACCTGCACTGCCTCTCTAGGGCTGGGGTTGAAGGAATATGCCACCGCACCTGACTTTTTATGTGGGAGCTGGAGATCCATACTTGTTGATCCTGGTGCTTAAACAGCAAGCACTTTATTGACTAAACTTTCTCTTCTCTTGATTTATAGGAAGCCTGTTGCCCTGTGTAGAGGTTCACATTTCCATCCATGAACCCTTCTAGCCTCCAGCCATGTAAATTTAGAAACTCAAGTCCAGAATTCCAGGATTGTAACAACTAACTACTTGAGTAAACTTCAGGAAAGACCTACAGCCTCAGTTCCTTGTCAAGCTCCCACTGTATCCCCAAAACTTAGCCACCATGTACTGTTTAAGCTGTTGAGTTTGCGTGACTGGCTATGCATCCATTCATAATTCATTGCAGCCTTGCCCATTTACACAGATCCTCCACCCTTTGTCAGGACAGCTTTTGCTTGGTTGCCAGTGACCCCAGCCTAGACTTCACTTTCTGCCACCACAGATTTGAATTTAAATTTGAATGAGAAGCCAATATTTTAAATTACATTGAAAACTTACTTTGGACTAAATGTTTGATTCTCCCCCAAATGCTATTAGGAGACATTTTTGATTGTCAGGTTATGGTGACTGTCATAGCCATTTAGTGGACACAGACAAGATGCTGAGAGATATCTTACAGAGTATGTGCAGCCCCACATGATGGAGTGTTACCTCCTTCACTATGTCAGTGCTACCTAGGTTGTAGGGTATCTTTTCTCTCTTATACATTACTGCATGTTGGAACTTAGTTACTTTTGGTTCTTCTGTGAGCGTAAAGGTGTGCTATTGGCTTTAACAGAGTACTAATTGGCAAGGGAGGGTGACAGCCTTGTTTTTTCCATCCTAACCATTACTGCTTGTCATCCATTGATTGCTCCTTTCCCATCCTGATGACAAATGTGTCCCTCCTGTATTATTCAAAACCAAATTAAGCAACAAATGTTGAACAAGTCTATACATAAGCCCCTGGGTTGTAACCATGAATAAAACACAGCACTCTAGTTTCATAAGGAAAATAGACATGCCAATCCCTGGATAAGCAGAAGACATACTATTGCAGAAGCATGAGGCACCAAAGATGCTTTGTAGAGAAGATATTGCAGGGAGGTGAGGATATTTGGTGGAAGGAGGAGAAATGGAGCATGTGTAGGATTCTAGCAGTAGAGGCTGGAAGGTGATAGTGTGGATGAACAAAGTGCCTGTATCCAAGGCATGAGGGCAGCAGAGAAGTGATGAGACCCAGTATGTGGGCTGTCATTTAGGAAGCATACAGAAGGTCCAAGGGGGCATGGTAGGATATACAGAACAGCCCATAGATGTCTGAATTTTAGAATTCATCTCAGTCAGAAATCACAAGACCCCACTAGAGCCTCTATTGCAGCACTCTATGGTGCCACATGCTCTTTGCAGCTGGCAAATTCTTTATTTTCCATTAGCTTGTTGCCCCTCTCCACTGTTGAGTCAGATCTATTGGTTACTATCGCTTCCTGCAGAAAGGGGTGATAAGTTATGGTGTTAGACATGCAGTGGGTCCCACAAAGCAGATTATCAATATGTCTTGGCAACAAAGCTTGTCATTCCAAGGGGAACCCACAAAGGCATAGCACACAGTTACTACCCAGCATTTACTACTTCATTCACATTGCATGTGATCCGTATACATCACCTGACACCCAGTGTAGCAGAAGTCCATTGCACACATCTCCTCTGCAACTCCCAAATCCAAAATAAATGGATCTATCAAAAAGAAAGAAAGAAAAAAAGAAAGTAGGAAGGAAGGAAGGAAGGAAGGAAAGAAAGGTAGGAAGTGGGAAGGGAAGGAAGGAAGGAAGGGAGGAAAGAAAGGTAGGAAGTAGGAAGGGAAGGAAGGAAAGAAAGAGGAAGGAAGAACAACTGTAGCACATTCAGAAACAAGACCCAAGATTCACACAGAAATACTCAAGAACTGTATTGTCAAAGTAGCCTCATTCGCTTCCTAACCTGAGTAATATTCCTATTCTCCCTGGCCTCTCTTTCTTGTTAGATCTCTATCTTTTATTTTGAGACAGGGTCTCTCAATGGCTTGTGACTCAGCAGCAGGCTAGGCTGGCAAGCTAGAGAGCTTCAGGGATCAATCTCCACCCGTCCCAGTACACAAGATTATATAGAGCCCAAGAGACACCATTCCGAATAAGAATTGATCAGTAGGGCAGAAAAGGTCTATTGCCTTCTAATCCAATCTCTCATTAAATACTATTTGCATCATTAAACATTTTCCAAAAGTTACAGAATTTTAAAAGATCCACCATGACCTTTATTTCGTCATTCATTTGAAACTGATGATCAGATTTATTTTTCTGGGGAAAAATGTTTGTCATATCATTGAAGATATGGTTAAATGTTTTTCATACAATATATTCTTCCCCTTCCCTAACTCCTCCCATATCCTTCCCATTTCTCTACCCACCCAACTTCATGCTCTTTCTCAAAAACAAAAACAAAATAAAACTATAAAACAAAAATACCAAAACAGCAATTCTGTGTCCACCCCTAACCAAGAAGTTATTTGCAATTGTTACCTGTTAGCTTGAACCTGGGCAGACCTTCTGAATGCTGTCACAATCTCTGTGAGTTCATGTGTGCATCAGCCCTGTTGTATCTGAATGACACTGTTTCTTTGTAGTCATCCATCCCCGCTAGCTCCTACAATCTTTCTGCCCCCTCTTCTGTAGAGATACCTGAGCCTTGAGGGGAGTTTGATAAAACATCTTATTTAGGACTAAGTACTCCAAATTGGACACTCTCTGCACATTGTCCAGTCATGGGTCTCTTCATTAATTACTGTGGGTTGCAAGAAGAATCTTCTTTGATGAGAACTGAGTGATGCTCTGGTCTATGTGTGTAACAGTATATAAGTAGGAGTCATTTTATTGCTATGTTCCTTTGGAAGAATAATAGTAGTAGGTTTTCCCATAGGCTCATGACCTATCTAGTCTCATGCTCTTGGCCACTTTATCAATGTCAGGTACGGGCATCTCATGGAGTGATCCTTAAATCCAATTTAAAAAGCAGTTGGTTACTTCCATAATGTTTGCGCCACCATTGTACCAGGATATCTTGCATGAAGGTCTCTGTTAAGATCTCAGTATTTCTTGCTGGTCAATATTGACCATTACTTTCCTTTTTCAGTAGCGTGCAGGGTACCTGTCAGTATTATGAAGCTTCTAGTTGGTCACTACTGAATTTCTCTGAGTTTGATGATGTAAATAGTGCTTCAACAATCTTGCCATCGGAGGGTAATCACTAGAAATCATACTAGTAATCACTAGTAATCACTAGTAATCACTAGAAATCAAACATCTGTGATGTTTGAGGGTTTAATTTAAAAATTTTACAGTTAATTTTTGTTTTAGAATTTTACACGTGCATATGATGCATTTTGATCATATCCACCTTCCACTCCTCCTTCTAACTCCTCTAATATCGACCCCCCACATCCTTAAATACAATTTTTAATTGGATGACATTTCAACCTCTCTGGAATAAGAATGCATTTTGCAATTGATGCCCTTGTGACTGTACCTGCAAGTGTTGGTGGCCTTGCCTCCTGTATCAATTGTTCATATGCCTCTTAGGTATCACAGCATCATCTGGTTTCATGAAATACCAAAAATTTAAATTCAATTCTGACTTCAAATTACATTCTATTTCCAGGACCCTCTTTGGCCTCACTTACAGTAGAAAAAAAAAGACAGTGACTCTGTGAACTCTGGTATATAATAACTAAGGCATACAGTACAGATACATACACTCTGGGGGCACTTAACTTGTGTATAAGAAATGTAAGTATTAAACATTATTATTAAATATTTTATTCTAAATTGTTTTAATCACCTGTATCTTCTAAATTCCATTGAATTCCGTGGACATTAGACAAGAGCATACTTGGTTCATGACACATCGCTCACCACATGGATCAGATAGAGTGATGATGTACTACTCAGATTGTGTCCTTATTGCAGAAGATGATGAAGACAGAATTTTATGAACTTCCTGCTGGTAGGCAGTACTAGCTGCTATCATGTATGCCTTGTAACTCCACTATAACCCATGTTGTGGATGATTAGGCAGAGACCCATTAAAGTGTAAATACTTTCCTGGGTGTCATAACTAAGAGTGGTTAAACAAGAATTAAACTAGTGATCTCAGCTTCACAAAACAACCCCAGTCCCATTACATCATACTCCCATTGATCTAAAAAGGGATAGGCTGTCTTGACGGCCACCTGTGTGAAACAGGAGAAAATCTGAGTCCTCTCAGAAGCAAGTGCAAACGCTTCTGTGATCAGACTCGGCATTCTCCCAGAGCAGGTATTTCCCAGGGGGCCTTCCTGGCTCATAAATGGAGTCTGAAATCAATAAGATGCCCAAAATGTTGGCAAAGCACAGGGGAAAGGTCTCACAGTTTTGTTTAATAACATTAAATCAAACTTGAAACTTTAAAATTTGCTTGCAGGCCTTCATCTCATGAAAGCACTTCCACCCAAAAGCTGGAATAAAATGCCCTCTCAGTGCTAGCTTGGGCTACACACCTGATGCTTGGTGCAACCTTATGTTCCGTGGAAACTCAGAGGACTGCTATAACCTGATCTTGTCCACGGATATTTTACAACATTAAAGAGCTTTCCTCCAAGTCCCACAACCATGCTGTCCTCCTGAGAATGTGAACTTTCTCTTGTAGGCTGCTGACTCATCATCTGGAGGCCCAGGTTGCCCTCTGCAACACCAGTGACTACTCCAGCTAAAACACTGTTTTTTGTCTCTGTTCTTAGGAGACATTTGACATTCTAACCACTGTGAATTAGCAGCCACCATGAATGGCATTTAATTGCTCTTTCTAAAATGTGTTCTCCATGCCCTCTGCTCAGGATGGCTGTTGTCCTTGTCACTGTGATGTTTACGTAATGGTGGAGAACTGGTATGGTTCACTCAAGGTCAAGTAAACAGTAAGGGTCTACAAAGGAAACTTTAGGTGGGGGCTGGAAGAGATGGTTCAACAGTTAAGAACACTGGTTACACTTGTATAGGACCCATGTTGAGCTTCCAGAACACATAAATGCCCAAAACTCCAGCTTGGAGGATCCAATACTGTCTTCTGGCCTTCACCTGCCACCCCTAGTGCACACTCACATACATGCACAGACACAAGCCTGTTCATAAGTAAAAATAATTATATATTTTTAAAAAGATAATTTCAGATTATATTTTCCCCAACATAGTTCTGACTTTCAAACTTTCAGAAGTTTCCTTGTGAACACAAGATCTGATGAGCAAGTGTCTGTGGGAACAGTGGTTTCCAAAGAAAATCAATTTGGAAAGGAAGCTAATTAGGGCAAGGGCAAAGAGAATTTTCAGTTTCTCATTTTCTGTCCTTGCTTTTCTCTTGGAGTAAATTAGAGGGAGATAGCAGATTTGACCATCCATGTCTCCTGTACTTAACACACAGTAAACAGCAAGAGAGAAATTCAACAGATTTTAATAAAAAATGGAATGAAAACCCTTTCTTTTCTAAATGGGATGCTTTTCACAAACTATACTAATTTTGCAGATAATTCATTCATAATTTATATTCATAATATAATGTTTAGATATGTAATTCATATATCATATGATTAATTTATTTATAATTTATACTGATTCATATTATATATATTCTGTAAACAGTTTACTGTTTGTGTAAGTCCATGGGTCTGATCTGGTGAGTATTTTCTTATAACTGAAATTTGGCCACCTTATGAGACAATGACCTGAAAGCAAGAACTAGTCCATCCCACCTCTTTGTTATTGCTGAGAAAACAAAGCAATGTTAACTTGTGACAAATTTGAGAAAGGGGCAATGAAGAAGTCAAGTTGATACTGGACAGGAAGCTTCCTCTCTTCTGGCTAGCAACAATGGCTTTGGTCAGCTCTGCATAGGCTGCTGAAGGCAATACATCATCAGCAATCCTGTCCAACTGTGGCTACTGTGAACTGTAATCATGACCAGATAGAACTATAGGTATAGTAGTGGCATGAGTGTCATGGGGGGTAACCAACCACTTTCTGCTAGGATTTGATTCTTACAAACATGTTTGTTGCAGTAAATCTGGCCAAGAATCCATAATTTGAGTGCCCACAGGCTTTAGGGGTAATTATTATTACTTTGCTAAATGAACATAGTATCAAACTATCCTCTGGATATGTGTCTCTGGACTCATAGATTAGTACAGCTCTCAAATCTCCACAGAGAAGTTTCTTTGTGAAGTGGATGACAGTTAATGCAGATTCTCACAACCAATCAAAATGCAGACAACAAGTGACTACAGAATACTCAGCCACAAATGGCAAGTCTATCTTACCCACCTCCCCCCACACACACACTCCCAAGTCTCAGGGACCATTGTGGAAGAGAGAGTAGACAGATTGTAAGAGCTGGAGGTTGGGGAATACACAAGCAAAGCTGTATCCTCTAGACAGGTCCATGACACTCATGAACTCATACCAGGTGTGGCTGTCTGCACAAGACCCACATAAGATCAAGCCAGTCAACAGTCTATCATAAAGTGGGAAGGGGTTCATGGATCCCACCTCTTATGACCTATTTGGAAGTTGATGGTTTCTGGAGGAGGAGGAAGACTCAGTTTTCTTTAAAGGTGTGGCTCCTTGCAAGTCAGTCACATCCCAGTGGATGGCCCCCAACCCACCAGCATGTGGATAGCATGAACTTGAGTAAACGAGTTATTAAATAAAATAAAAGAAGACACAGAGTTGGAATAGATCTGGAGGTGGTTGATAGGGGAAGTTAGGAGTGAATGTGGTCAACATATAGTGAATGAAATTATCAAATAATTAATTAAAGAATTTTTAAAGGTGGCTTTTTCTGTGAAGCTACTCTGCATGACCTTCACTTCCTTTCCTGGCCTGTCATCCACCAGAGACAAATTATCAGGTCCCCTTACTTATTCTAGTACTGTGCCATCTGGCTATGATCTGTGAGTGGGTTGAATTTCTGCAGGTGAGATTATCATTCATCTTCAGTTGCAGAAGATTGGCTAGACCCTAATAATCTGATAGGGTCAGATTTTACAACCCAGTGTCAGATTTTCTATGTACATCTTCTTTCCCTCAGGGGTTTCTGTTTCTTCTTTTCAGTGCCTTCTCCAGACAGTGATCAGATAAGCCACTCTGTGAGGATCATGAGGGCAGCTGGCAGATGACTGGAGGAAACATTCTGTGGTGTTTACCACCATGATGTCCAGTCTGTGATTGAACCTACTGCATGGGAGGGTTGCCAGGGGCTTCTAAAACAATCACTTTATCTAAGGTGAAAAGACCAAAATAACAGTTCTGCCTCTCCACACACCACTTAGGCTTTTTGAAAATAGAATTTGCTGAGAAAATCCTGGTGTTTACTGCGTGGATACTAAATACTGTGCAATCAATGAACAGTTTTGTTGAGGTATAGGACTCATCCTAGTCAGAGACAAATTTCTATGATGATTCCCATAATCTCCTGCTAGAACTCAGCCATGTCCTCTAAGATTTCCATGTTGAAGCCTAAAGTGACCATCAGGAGTCACATCCTGTAAGCTAGAATGTCCTTGTTGAAAAGTCATCTGGCAGTGGGGCCCTATTCCAACAGAACTGATGTCCTTGTTGGAATAGGAAAGAAAAATATGGATGTGAGCACTCAGAGAAAAACCCAGGAAAGACCACATACGTCAAGGAGAGGCAAGAGTGGCCCTGCTGGCCCTGTGACCTTGGGATTCCAGCCCCTAGGGCTATGGAATAAGGTGTCTTCTCTGTGATACTGTCCTTGGTGTGCATCAGCTCAAACAGCATCCGAGGGGAGAGTGGTGCCATCTACTATTGGGGAACAGTCGCATGTAGGGATATTAGTCAAGTTTGTGGAAAGGAACTTGAGTGGGCACCATTTAGACAATGACAGTGAGGCCCAGTGCTGGCAAGGTCTGATGGCCATGGTTAAGCCATTAAGCCACTCCCTGCTTGCAGGATTACCCTCTCCTTAAGGGGAAATAAATGCAACTTTGAAACTTGGTGTTTGGAAATATTTATGCCTGTGGAGAATAGCAGAATACACTGTGCACTCCAGTTAGACACTTTTGATACTTTACCACCTTAAAGTGTCCTCTTCTTTTCCACCACATGTGTGTATCACGTATATAAATATGTATAGAAACACACATACATATTCTGATATTTTTCTGAACCACCTGTAAATAGATGATACCAATCTTAATGCTTCTCTTTTGTTTTACATTATGCTTTACATAATCCCACCCCAGCTGAAAACTTAAGATAGTAGTTATATAATACATTTATCTGAACTATTATTTCTATTACAATTCTAGCAACTGAACTAGTGTTTTGTTTTTGGCCTTTTTCACTGTCTGGGACCTCCCATTGCATGGGTATCTTGTCTCTTTAATCTTCTTCAGTTCAGAAGATTTTCATGACCTTTCATGACTTTTATGACACTGTATTTGGGGGGTGGGTATGGTTAGCAAAATCCACAAGAGTCTGTTTAAGGGGTATCAAGGATTTATTAAGATAAGGAATGAGAAAATATACTCACAAATACAGGATAAGGTAAATCCAGTTGCAGGGTCTTTGGAAAGCTAGGGACCGATCACATGCTGCTTCATGCTGCCTGACCTGGTCTTCACCACCCGAGAGAAAGCATGACCCCTCTTTCTTTTCCCTTTTAAGAGGTTTTGTACGCAGACAAGAAGCACTGCCTCTATTGGGCCAGGTTGCCCAAGGTCACTGGCAGAGCAAATAACCACTACAGGGTATATGACATTATTTAAATTTGAGTCTAGAGTTAGCTCCTTGGGGCTTGCCTGGTGTTGCTTCTTTAGAATACATGATTTGTCCATTCTGACTGCAGCATGGCAGAGGTGACCATGTGCTTATGTCAGGGACCTGTGTCTAGAGCAATGTGATCAATTCCCTGATTGGTGTCAAGATGGCTTCAATGCCCCAAATTGAACAACAGCTATATCTTTTTTGTCCCAACTAACAAAACAATCTGCAAGGAGACTCTGTGTGTGTGTGTGTGTGTGTGTGTGTGTGTGTGTGTGTGTCTGTGTGTGTGTGTGTCTGTGTGTCTGTGTGTGTGTGTTTTGAAGAAAAATTTGTGGGAATCAGTTTTCTCCTTCTACCATGTGGATTCCAGGCATTGAATTTGCATTTCAGGCTTGGCAGCAAGCACCTTTACCTACTGACTTGTTTCAACAGCTCTGGGAGACATTTCAAGAGCACACAAAAATATTTTGTCTGTATTAAAATCAATGTTATCAGTTGAAATCAATTAATGATTAATCACAAAATGGCATTCACTCTGGTGATTGAAAAGTGGAGTGTCTTCTAAGTGAACATTCTTTGCACCCAGCCTGACTTAACATTGAAAGGTTGGCTTCAAACCAGAGTCTCTACTAGTGCCATAGATATATATTCTAATGGTTTGGATTTATGTATTTATGATTATTAGTGAGTAATTATTTTGATCCAAACATTCCTTCAGAAATGATTTTGCAGGTTTGTAGGATGGCTCGGGGAGGTAAAGGTGCTTGCTGCCAAGGTGGACAACCTGAGTTTGATCCCAGAAACCCACATGGTGGAAAAAACAGAACCGACTCCTGCAAATGGCTCATCCTCTGACTTCCACACTCCTACTATCACACACGTGCGTGTATGTACACACACACACACACAAATAAATGTTATATACAAAAAAAGAAATGATTTGGGCTTTTTTAAAGCAGAAGTGTTTTCCTATGCCTTATCCTGGCATTGACCAAAAATGGACATCTTTTGAAAACCTGTTTCCATTGCATTCTGTGGAATTTAATGACCAAAATGGCCACCAACACAAAAGTATTGTTTTAGATTTATATCCCTGATTGGCATATCTGTTTTATTTAGTGTTTGGATAAACATCAACCTTCTCCATTTGTGTCCTTGTGATTTGGATGTGAGATGTCCGTCACAGGCTTGTATGTTTGAACACAACTTTTACAGTAGGTAGAGACATTTGGAGAGGTTGGGAATTTGTGGGATTGTGGTCCAGCTAGCAGAAGTGGATCCATCATGCATGCTTTTAACAAGGTAGTACCTGTTCCTGATTCCATCAGCATCCTGGTACATTCTTCTCCACAAAGAACAGGCTCATGTTCACAAAGAACACCGTTGCCATGAACTCCACAGCTTCCCTGCCAAGATATTAAGCTGAGGTTAATCTAGGCCAGGATGCTTAAAGATAAGATATAATTATTTGAATTTTAGTTCAGACAAAGTGTGATACTTTCTTTTAGTATAAATTATTTCTCTTTAGGAAGGTGGTGATACGAGACTTCAAGGAAGAATCTAATACTTTTCAGGAGTACCCACTTGCCAAACACAGTTCTAGATTTTCTACATGCTTTATTTCCATTGATTTTCATAATTCCTCATTTGATGGGTGAAAACATTGAGGCTTCAGGGACTCTTGGAAGGCTACATAATAAGCACATAGCAAAGTTTGAATTTTAATCCAATGATAATGACTATAAAGGCTTGCTTTTGTTTAAAAAGAAAAATCTCATCCTCAAACTCCTTTATTTCCTTGAAAGAGATCCGTTCAATTGCTCGCTCCCCAGCCTGGTACTCATCCATTGAAGGTCTCCTCCAGTGGCTGCTTTCAGCTCCCTTCATGGACCAGTTGGGCTGGCCAGAGGGACACCTGCTGATGGATTAGAGATGGTGTGGAACAGACTGGCAGGAAACAAGATCAAAGACTAGCAAGTCTCCATGGTGACGCCATCCATTCTCCTTCTACAGAATCAAAGCAAAAACCAAGGTACAGAGTTGGCCTTGCATGTGGCGGATTTAACAGGGCCCTTCTTTTGTTGCCACACTGAAATGACAGCACGGCCAGCCTTTATAGTATCCTATATAAACACAAAAGACACAAAAGGTCAGACAACAGCAAATAGGAGACAAGCCTACGTCTCTGAAGTGGAAGAGTAAAGGGATGTGTTGCAACCAAACCAGCAAAATAGAGACGTTTGCCAATTACAAGCAATCTTCAACAGGATGGGACTAGAGAAGAGGGAGGAACCAGAGTTGTGGGATTCCTGTGAACCCCAGGTGGAATCAGAGCTGAAAATAGTAATATTGTCCAGGGATCTATGTTGAGGTTGACAGACCCTTCTTCAGGAGATAGAGAGACTGGTTCCTACTGTACTCACCCATTGACTTCCTAGTGGATGGATCCAGGCAGGGGCTCACCAGGGTCCGCCTTGGCTAGGTAAAAATGGAACTAAGGCTGAATGCTGTAAGAAATTTGGTACAACTGATGGCATCGTCCTAGGTGCGGACTCTTGTTCTCCTTGTTTGTCTCGGTTCTAACCAGAGACAGCAATTGAATCCTTAGTCCCAAATAAGGGGACAAGAGCTCTCCTTTCGGCTTTCGTCAGTGGTAAGGAACACTCAGTCTAATTTGAACATTACACATCTTTTATTTATTTGTTTGTATTCAGGATATCTCTTTTTCAAACTTGGTCTTGAGGTTCTTGATGGAGGAGCAAGCTTGTCATTTCACTAGTTGGGTCCAGCTCTCTGCGTACCCGAGTCAGTGCTAGGTGAGAGGCTGACAATCTTTCTCACTCTGTAAAACTCTGAAATATTATGATATTTTTTTTTATCACCGTCTTAGTAATTTTTCCTTGTCGCTGTAATAAAATACATTACAAAAGTCATTTAAGGGCAAGAGGGCTTATTTGGACTTCCTGTTCAAAGAGTTCCTTCAATCATACATGGAAGGCATGATGTCATGAACGTGAAGCAGCTGGTCACATTGTATGGACAACCAGGGAGTACACGTGAACAGGAAGTGAGACCAAGGTAAGAAGCCTCAAGACCCACCTTCAGTTACCCATGTTCTCCATCAAGGCTCCACCTCTTAAACGTTCTACAAGCTTCCAAAATAGCCACCAATTTGTGATTAAGTGTTTAAAGGCTTGAGTCTTGGGAGAAAATTCACATCCTAAGCACAGTCCAAGTGCCCAGGAGTGCTTCTTTATGTAGTTTTTTTTTTTTTTTTTTGGTTAAGATGCAAAAAATGCTTTCTTAAACAACATAAAGCCTTAGTTGACAGATGGGAGGTGTATGGGAGCCACATCCCATCATTCCTGCCACAGGAATGAACCGCTCTGCTCCCTTTCAATTGTTACACACTTCACTCATGTCTCCAAGCAGAATTTTATAAAGAATCAGAAATGACTGGAGGAAATTGATCACACTGATCAAGAAAGAATGTGATCTTTTGACTAGGAAGTGTGGTTTAACTCCTTGTGTTGAGTAAGTAATTTTATTTATTTATTTTTCATTCATTTTTATTTGGTACTTACCAATAGAGGTTCTTCCTATGTCATTCAGGCTGGGGTAGGACTTGCTCCATATCTCAGGTTGCCCATCAATTCAGGCTCTTCCCCTTCCACATGGTGGGATTACAGGGAGTGCCCCACCTCATCCAGGGAGTAAACAGTCTTCTCAAAAACTCCAATGAACTGACCTGGGAGATCTTTAAAGATCTTGAGAATTATCGTTTGTTTTCAGGCCTTGTTTTGTTAATTGCAGTGTGTTTATGGAAGATAAAATTTAACAGCTTCCCACTGCCTATCAGCAGGGCTTTGCAAATGTGTTTCACAAAGATGCAGACAACAATTTTTTTTTTTTTTTTCTTCTGCAAGCTGTAAGGTTCAGGTTACAACCTCTCAACTCTAAGTAACTGGCATTGTTGGTTGGAAGCAGCCTGGGCAGTGTGTGAGTGAATGGGGAGAGATAGAATTATGCTAGAGAGAGGTGATAGGCTGGCTTAGGCCTCTGGTCTGCAAGTGTATGAGTGGAGTCCATCCTGAGCCTCCTTCCAATGCTTGCATATCCACATGCCCACTCCTCCCCAACATTTTCAGCACTGTCTACTGTGGTTGATATATTATGCACCCCAACAAACTCATCTGGATGGTCAGAAAACAGAACAGCCACTATATTAAACAAAGAGGTTAGGCAGTGGTAGCACATGCCTTTAATTCTAGCATTCCAGAGGCAGAGATCCATCTGGATCTCAGGGAATTCAAGGCCACACTGGAAATAGCCAGGCATGGTGACAAGCACCTTTAATCCCAGCACTTCAGATCTCATCTCTTGCTTGGAAAAGACGCGTGCCTTTAATCCCAGGAAGTGATGACAGGAAGCAGAAAGGTATATAAGGCATGAGGACCAGGAACTTCAGCTTTTTAAGCTTTTAGGCTTTTAGCAGCAGTTCAGCTGAGATCCATTTGGATGAGGACTCAGAGGCTTCCAGTCTGAGGAAACAGATCAACTGAGAAGTTAGTGAGGTGAGGTTGGCTGGCTTGTTCTGTTTCTCTGATCTTTCAGAGTTCATCCCAATACCTGGCTCTAGGTTTGTTTTTATTCATAAGACCTTTTAAGATTCACATTACAGTCTACCCTCTACATCACTAGGTCGTAGCAAAGAAATCAACATCAGAAGACGGGGCTTTCTCAAATAGTGTCTGTCGGTTTCTCAGAAGTGACACTCACAGTGAAAATCTGGGTGAGCTGCCTCAAAGGGCTGAGTCTTAGGCTCCCATTTCTCTAAGAGCTCCAGAAGAGTGACCTTCAGAAAGGAGAGATGGAACCTGGGAGCTGGCTCAGAGGGTGACTATACTCCAGCTATCGAACATCCTGAGTTTGGACCCCAGGACCCACAGGTGGGAAGAGAGAACCCATGCCCACAAGTTGTTGTCCTCTGACTTTCTTTTGAAAGTATGCTGTAGCATGTGAGTGTGCAAATCACACACACACCACACTCACATGTTCTCACATATATATGCATAAAATAATAGATGTAATGGGAAAAAAAACAAAAGCAAGTAATTAAGGTGACATTCAGATTTTGGGGCATGCTCGGGCCCCAAGTCAAGAAGCACATATTTGAAATGTTAAAATGGTGGAAAGGAAGACATTTGGGCATGATCTGGTTTTTGTCATATGAATGGTGGATAGGACTTCCTCTGGGCATGTCTTCATCATAAAGTTTTACTGAAAAAAGCAATGGAAAGGAAATTTGAAGGTGCATTACCATAAGAGTTTGCTCCTAACAGCGCCTGCCTCATTTAGTGGCTAATCGTATTACTTTGGGAACAAAGGTTGTTTGTTTTGAGCCAATAAATACCTTCCTCTGTGGCAATAATCTGCAGGCCTCCTTCCCATGTCCTATAATTTGCCGTTCACACTGAAAAAGGGTTCTCTGAAATTTACCTGGCAGACACCACATGGGAGAAGACCACCTACTGTGTCAGGAACAGGACCAGCAGGCTTTGAGGGAGGGGAGGGGAGCTAGTCCCCCAGCATCAACTGGCCTTCTCCTGGAAGCTTATTTGACCCAGCTGAATCTGTTCACTTACCAGAGGCCCATTCGGACCCCAGGCTAGACCCAGATGCTCAAATGGGGACACACAGAGGAGCCAGGAGAAGCCTTCTGTGTGTGTGTGTGCGTGTGTGTGTGTGTGTGTGTGTGTGTGTGTGTGTGTGTGTGTGTGTGTACCAGAGTAGGAAGGAGGATAGAGGTGGGAACGATGTAAATACAGTACTCATGTATGGAATTCTCACTAAATAAATGAGTGGGAAAATAAAAAGCTTCTGGCACTTTCTCTCCTCCAGTGAGAGTGAGGTTTCTGAAAGTGTTGGGAAAAGAGGTTGCCAGCCCACTTGGGGCAGTCCCTGGGTGCTGCCTGCCTGCCTTTCTGCACAGCCTGGAGGTATCTGGGGACCCACAGGGCTCAGACACCTGGTCTCAGGAACTGAAAAGCTGCCTGTCTGTCCCGACTCCTGTCTTCTGTTAAAACCAATAGCTGTCTCCCCAGACACAGTGGCAATGAGCAGCCTGCCTTGTGAAGTGCCTACGCGGCTCCACGCTGGCTTTACAAGGAGGATGCTTGACAGCTTGCAAAGGACAAAGAGCCAGAAGTAAAATGCTAATTTCATAATTCCCCACAATGCCCAGAGTAGGCTCCTCCTCCAGCACAGCGCTCACTAAATCCAACCTCCCCTTACACTGGGCTGCGCTCTCTGTAACTGCTCTAACCCACACCCTCAACATCTTATGGAAGTGCTGCTGGCAAACACCTGTGAGCTCATAGAACGCAGAGATGCTCTTCCAAAGCAGATCCAGAGCAAATCTGCCATAAAGATATTCCTATCAGAGTATAATTTATTTTACAATTAGTAATACCCACATCTTCCCCATGCCATATCTGTAAAGTCAGTTAAGCCACCGAATTACCTAGTATTTGTGAGCAGAATGTTGGTAATTTCTTGTTCTGGGGTCTTGGGCATGCTAACTTAGCTCACTACTACTGACCCACACCTGGGGCAGCCCTCACAAACAGGCTGCAGTGGTGTATTTTCACATTCCTGCTACAGATACTAGGCAGGACTCCAGAGTTCAAGTCCCACCATTAGAAATTGGCTATATGCCACATAACATGGGCACACTCATAATAAATAGACATTAACAATCTGATTTCTTTGTTATTTTGTCCTCCATAAGGGAACCAAGTATTTGGGACTGTATCTGTCTGATTGTGGGTGGGGTGTGTTTTGCGGGGGAATATGGATGAGATTGATGTGAAAGTTAGAGGTTCACATCAAGTGCCCTCAATTTCTTTCCACTTTATTTTCTTAAGATTTTGAGATTGATGCAGAGATCCCCAGCCAAGCACCAGGCCGAGCTCCAGGAATCCAGTTGAAGAGAGGGAAGAGGGATTGATTATATGAGCAAAGGGGGTCAATACCATGATAGGGAAATCTACAGAGCCAACTGAACCAAGCCCATATGAACTCACTAACTTTAGACCAACAGCTGTGGAACCTGCATGGGACCAGACTAGGCCCTCATCATACAGAAGACAGTTGTGTAGCTGGGTCTGTTTGAAGGGCCCCTGGCAGTGGGATCAGGATCTCTCCCTGGTACATAGAGCTGGCTTTCTGGAGCCCATTATCTATGGTGGGATGCCTTGCTCTGCCTTGATGTAGGGGTTGGGACTTGGTCCTGCCTTAACTGAATGTACCGGGCTTTGCTGACTCCCCATGGGAAATCCTATCCTTCTGGAGGAGGGGGATGAATAGTTTTTGCATCCCGACAAGCTTCTCTGTCAACAAAGCAATCCAAATCAGACTGAAATAGAAAAAGCCCTGGTTCAATGGGTGAAGTGTTCCCTGGTGATTCTCCGTCCTGCCAGAAAGGAGACAGGGATGAGAGACCAAAAAATCATGTGTCTGTCTGTTTTGCGGGGGGAGGGCAGTTTAAATACCCTGTGGGAGTGGTCTTGAGCATCATCTGTGGGGGAAGAGCCATGTTTGGCAGGCCTGAGGGGCAAGGTCTGGGCAGAGAGGTGGGGCTTCCACCAGAACATTCCAGACTCTGGGGTGTGTGGATGCCAAGGTGCCAGGGGCTGAGGGGGGGGGGGGGAGATGGTTGGGGAGGAGCAGGAGGAGGGATAAGAGGGAGATCTGAGGTTGGTATGTAAAATGAATTGGTATGTAACAATTCCTTAAATAAAAAAAAAGATTTTAATAGTGTGTGTGTGTGTGTGTGTGTGTGTGTGTGTGTGTGTGTGTGTGTGTGTATGTTTGTGTGCACATGGATGCATCTTCCCTGGAGGCCAGAGGCTTCAGTGGCCCTGGAGTTAGAGATAGAGGTAGTTGTGAGATACCCAAGATTCCCTCTGGAAGAGAAGTAAGGAGTCTTATTTCCTGTGCCCCCACCATATGTTCTGAGACAGGGTTTCTTGCTGAACCTGTCTGTCCAGCAAGCTCCAGAGATCTCCCAACTCAGTTGCCCCAGCACTGGGAATGCAGGCGTGATGCCTCGTAAGACACCAGTGGGTTCTGAGGATGCAAATGAGTCACCTTGCCAGCCCCTCTGTGTGCTGTTGTTGCAGATAGAATAAAATACTGCTTCTAACCCAGCCGGCACTCTTTACCTTTATCTTACATGAAGTATGACTTCCTCTCACCATTTCTCAGTTCGGATTCAGGATTCGGGAAACCTACTTAGGGCTATTTGTCCTCCATCCCTCAGAGTGACACTCCAGGAAGGATTTGTCCTTTCTCATCCTCCCAGAGATACCCTAGGAAGAAAAATCTTAAACCCACTCAGGACTCATTTCATTGTCCCCTCCCATTTTCATTAATATTTCATTGCTGAGGCCCGACCAGCAGGAACCTTGGTGGGGAGTAGTGTGACATTGATTAAGTGTGTCTTCAGTGACTGACTCACTCCAAAGCCCAGCCATAATGTGGGGAAGCCGTGAAGAAAAGATGGGGCTCAAATGTTGAAAAATTATTCTCAAATACCCCAGGCAAGGAAAGCCTCTGGGCCTGGAATTCATTCGTTGTTTGACGGATGGGGCTTGAATATTTTTGTTCCTTACTATTTTTAAAAATAGCTGTTTTTTTTTTCCCTTTCTCCTCTTTCTTTCTTTTAATGTGTGGTGGGGTGAGGAGGCCTGCTAATGAATGAGAAAGGAATCCTCAGTCCTTTTTCTGTCCATTTCCCCACCCCCTCATTCCCATCTGCTCTTTTCAGGCTGGCTGTTGGGACAGGAGGCTTCCAGGGTTCACACCGTCCTCCACATAATAGGGTAGCATTTTACACCCATCCTCTGCCTGGCAGGTGGCAATGAGGTCATGTTTGAAGACAGCCCAAGGTGAGCAACTTGCAAATAACGTGAGGAAAGACACTGCTGTGTCTTGGGCTCTGAAGAGACTGGGAGACAGGCTGAGACACTGGCATCTTTGCCGTGAGCCCAAAGGAGGCTGCAGAGATTTCAGTGTCATTACAAACAGCACATGCTCCACAATACACTGGGGCCCCAACGCCATCTGATCTGCACCTCATATTCTAGGAGGGACTCTCCTCACTGCTTTTGTAAGGGCTGAAAGGAGTGGCATCCATCAGCCAGTATGTGTCTGTATAAATTATGCATCTGTGAGTCCCTGTTCACGTGGTGTGCAGGAGGCAAGATGTGCTTTTGTGAGGAAAGAGGAGGAAGGGGGGGAGGGGCTGGCTGAGGGAGGGCTGGGAATCTAGAGGTCTCTGTGAAGAGTGAGCATGCACATGGAGAGAGGGAGCCCAGGGAAAGCCAGACTCTTAATGAGATGGAAGGAGACCTAAGCTGAGTCATGTGTTTCAGTTGTCTTCCCTGGTTTCCCCTCTCTGCTCCAATTCCTCCACTTTTGCCCAACCCCTGCCCTTCACTGTGGGTGACTGGAGAGACAGGAAGGCAGTATCCCCTATAAATTGGGTATAAATTCAAGTTTGGATGGGTGTAGGAAAGGGCGCTGTACAGAAAAACAGGTGCCTTGCTGGCAATCCTTCATATACAATACATGACGCTGTGCTGAGATTCTATTGGGAGACAGAGTAGAGACTTAATAGCTGGAAAGGAAAGAGGCATTTACAAATGATGTAGTTGTAGATCTAAGGCCACCCCTGCCTCGGAACAAGCTGAAGGTGTGGCTGCCCAGGGCTTCCACTCTAGACATCCATTACAGTTCACAAGATGGCAAGCGGTACCGGTACCGAGACCAACAAATAATAAGGAAACCTGGCTGCTTCCAAGACATGTATGAATGGAGTAACAGAGAAATGTTCATATCCTTGGGGGCAGGGAGGTGGGCTACATCAAGTGCTGGGGAAGGGTCAGTATGCGGGACAGAATGTGGACACTCTAGGAAGTGGACACTACAAAGGAAATGCTGGCACAGTGTCCTCAGGATATTCTGTTCCCTGAGATGCCAGAGTCTGCTTTGGGGAATAAAACCACTTACTATATAAATCCATCAGTTATCATTGCACCAAGCTCTGCCCTTCCATGGCAGAGGGAAATAAAACAAAGTCAAAATCATGCTTTTAATAATCTCTGGAGGCAGAGGGGGGGAGGGAGGGAGGGAGAGAGAGATAGAGAGAAAGAGAGAGAGAGAGAGAGAGAGAGAGAGAGAGAGAGAGAGAGAGAGAGAGAATTATTTAGCATATGTGATTTTTTTTCCCGAAGAACACAGACTGAACTCAAGAGTTGTTTTTGTTTGTGTGAACTGAGCATGGTGGAATACAGTTGTCATCTTAGCACTTAGTAGTCTGAGGCAGGAGGATTGCTGGGAATTTGAGGCCAACCAACAATCTTTCAAGAGACTGTTGATCGGGAGCAGTGCTGGTGGAAAGGAAGTGGTGTGAGTGTGTGGATGCCCAGGGAGAAACATGAGCGCCCACGTGCTGCTCCTCCATGCAGCCTCGCCCCAGCACCAGAGATTAGGTGGAGACATGAAGCCAAGGAAGAACATCTTGTCTCTGCGGTAAATCCTTCCTCTGTAGATTTTGATTAATGTCTGAGATGATGAAGCTACCAGGGCATGTGTCCCAGGGCGCTGTGTTTGTTTGGTCCTGTTCAAAATTTTTATCAGGGACTTGTTTGACAATGCTGTGCTTTAAATCTACTTTTTGGAGGAAAGGGACTATAAATTCTCTCTGCTTTTAGCACTTATTAAACACACACACACACACACACACACACACACACACACACACACACACACACACAAAACCCCAATTATTGCCCCCATTCCTGACGTTCTCATCATTTGCTCTTCCTGACAGCCAGGTGTCGGGCAGAGCGTCGGTTGCTCACCAATGGTGGTCTACTAAAGTCCCACCCCCGCACTCCGTGTCACCTGTGCCAGAGCCCGGCATGCAGGTCCTTGATGCAACCAAAGACATGAATCGTTTTAGGAGGCTTTAGGAGACCAACCCTTGGGCACTTTTCAGCTTATGATATAGTGATAGTCTGCCCCAACAAAACAAAGTAACCTTTATTCACATTCGCTAGGAACCCAGGTCCTGATGATTGGGACTTAACCGAGTGTGGTGGAGCCCAGCTGCACCTAATTACAGAGCCACTGCAGCTTTCCCGCCCCCTATGGCTTGCTTGTGTAGACCTCACCTCCTGCCCTTGCTTGCCACAGACCAGCCTCCTTGGGTAGCCTGACCCTTTCAGGCTTAGCTCCCATCTCCACATGTCTGCTTCCATTTCTTGAGCACTTTTCTTGACGGTTCTGCTGGTGGCCTTTGGAGCCACCAGGAGTGATGTTATTTCCAGGACTGGCTTTCCAACTATCAGCATCTTTCTCTCCCTTCCACAGTTAAGAGCACTTACTGTTTTTGCAAAGGACTTCGGATATATTCCTGGCACCCACATTGCAGCTCACAATCGTCTGTAATTCCAGTTCCAGAGGATCCCATGCCCTCTTCCAACCTCCTTGAACTTCACACATGCATGCAGAAAAAAAAAAAAAAAAACACTCATGCAAAATAAAATGACTATGTCTAAACACAGTAACACCCCTGTCCACATCAGGCTGCTTCCTGGCTCTTTAACAGGGTGAGAGGAAACAGCAAGCAGCTAATGGTGTTGAAAGCTCTATGCCCCTGAGAATAGCTGGAAGGAGAGCCATTTCCAACAGAGGTAGCTGTTGCTTACCCCATGGTATAGAGAGGCCTGCTGTGGGAATGGGAGGCTCATCAGAGGCAAGACTCTGAGTCAGGAACCCCAGCACACTTCTTCCACTGCCTGTCCTTGTGGATATTATAAGCCCCAGATTTGATGACGTCACCTCTGTTTACTCTCTCCATCAGGCTTCTATCACTGCTGGATGTTGTAACCTCATTTAATGATGTTCTGCTGCCTCTTTCTTCTCCTCAATGCTTGTTTGATTGTTAAAAATTGCTGGCAGTGGTGCCTCACATCTTTAACCCCAGCACTCAGGAGGCAGAGGCAAGAGGATCTCTGTGAGTTCGAGGTCAGTCTGGTTTACAGAGTGAGTTCCAAGACAGCCAGGGCTACACAGAGAAACCCTGTCTCAAAAACAAAAAAACAATACACCTCCAAAACAAACCAACAAAAAAACAAAAATAAAAACAACAAACAAACAAAACTCGTTTGCAGTAGAAAGTATGGCTATCACATGTCATTCTTAGGATGTTCCTGGGAAACCACTGTCGTAGCTCTTTTTTTTGAGTTTGTTTAGAGATTAGGTAGAATGTGTTTTCCTTTGGATTTCCTTTTTTGTTTGTTTGTTTGTTTTTATATTTGCTTAGCATAGCGTCTTCCTGATTCACCCACGTTGTCACAAAGCGTGAAATGTTTTCCTTCCTAAAGGCTGAATAGTGATAGGGTACTCCTTTTGTGGCATATCTGTACAGTTTCTTTCTCTAGTCTTCACCCATGAACACTTGGGTTTCTACATTTGGGCTGTTGAAAACGGTACTGCAAGAGACCTGTGCCTGCAGAGTCTTGTATTTCAAGACCCTGGTTTCATTTTCTCTAAAACTGTGCTGGGAAGCAGGTGTGCTGGAGCCCGTGAGTCCTTGCTTTGTGCCTTGAGTGGCCTTCCTCGTGTGTGCCCTGTGTCTTTGCAATCCCACCGACTGTGTGCGGGCTCCTTTTCACACCTCCTTTCTCACACTTCCTACCTTCTGACTTTGGGATGAGAGCCACCCTAGTAGCCATGAGGTGACAGCTCACACTTGCTTTCATTTCCCAGAGTGGCCAAAGAGCTCATTTCCATAGTTGCCCTTTGGGTAGCTGCCCTGGGAGCCACGCCCCCTCCCCCCATCTCCAGTTAGCTTATGGTTATTATTGCTATCATTATCCTTATATTCTTAGTGCTCGTGACGTTTTGTTGTTTTTTGTTATTGCTCACCATTGAGTTCTGTGTGTTCCCTGTATATTTAGATTTGAAACCTCCCCATAATAGATGGTTTATAAATATTTTCATCTGGTCTGTGTGTTGCTTTTTATAATTTGTCAGTCCCATTGTTGCACAAGAACATTTCAGTCTCAACTGTTAATTTTTTTGTTTTGTTATGCATGCTTTGTTATTCTACCTAAAATAACATTTCAAAAACGGAGGGTGTAGAGGTCTCCTCTGTGTGCTTGTCCAGAACTTTCACAATTTTAGTTCCTATCTTCTGATCTCTAATCTGTTTTGAGATGATATCTACCTGCAGTGAGAGACAAGGATCCAATCAATGTCTTGTGTTTTGCATATGGGTATCGACTTCTGTGCCATGGCCCATTGGGATTTGTCCTTTCTTAGCACCTGCGACAATGACAGTTGACTGTATTCATAAGTGTACAGGAGCCTCTGTGATGTGACCTTTCTCCATGGTGTATTCTTAAGCAACTGCATTTACAATGCACTCCCCTAATTTTATCCTCTATGAAATAAAGATATGAGTGGCATCTTTTTGTTTGAAGATGGAGCTCATGGCGTTGGGGACACCTAGAGCAACTAAGATTTAATTCACATGACACACTGTGCCTGCTTGTGTCCCCTGCTCATCCTCAGGGCTCCTCAAAAGGAGCAAAACAGGATGCAATCTGATGGGAGTATTTGTTGCCTGATCTTCGTGAGGCAGGCACTCAGTCTCAGGCTCTGTAATGCTCACCTCCAGTGGATTTCATTATCTGAGTTTAGATTACATTTTCTAGGCTTATTGCTTATGTAAAATTAAGAATAGTATAGTATATTAGTATAGTTTTTGTGGGCAATTATTTGTAAAGCAGGCATAAAAATGTGACCATATAAGAGAGGTTATGTATGTTAAATGCTAAGTGATTGATATCATCGTTATTTTTAATATTATTAATATTATTATTATCATTATTATTGGTTTTTGAGACAAGGTTTCTCTGTGTAGCCCTGGCTATCCTGGAACTCACTCTGTAGACCAAGCTGGCCTAGATCCACCTGCTTCTGTCTGCAGAATGCTGGGACTAAAGTTGTGTACCTCCACTGCCCCGCTCTCCTTGTTATTATTAATCATTGTTCTGTGAAGAGAGCAGAGAGACCAATGTATGATTCTGCTGCAGCTGAAACAATGACACAGGAGTAATAGTTCCCCTGAGATTATGTAAGTATAAGAAAACATTTGCTTTTTACATTTGCAAGCACATTAGCTACCAGTGGGTGGAAATAACATCAGAAATCAGAGGGATGGACCTTTTCTCTAGGACAGCATTATGACACTGTTATGTCAAAATGCAGAAGAATCTTAATATTTACAAATGTTGAGTGTCTTTAACATTTAAAAAGGGGTAATGCTTTAAAAAAGTTACATACAAGTAGTTTGCATTAATAATACTAAGAATGAGGAAAAGTGTTAAAAATAATGCTTTCCTGTAAACCTTGCCGGTCTTTGTAAAGCATGTAGTAATTGCCTTCATTAGTCCTTGCATAATGTCTGTGTGAGTTTAGAGGAAATGTTATGTTGCGTGTCACAAACACACACAGCTTTTACCTTTCAGCTTCAAATTGTTTTTCTGCCCAGGCAGCTGCAGCAAGTCGAGCATTTCCGGAGCTCTGTCCGCTCCCTCGCTCTCTAGAACCTGGGACTATAAAAGAGTACGTTTTAAGAGTAGCCACTGGGTCTTTTGTTGTTGTTACTATTTATTTATTTATTTCTTCAAGGAACAATACACGGGTCTCCAATTAGTTGCAGGTGCAAATATTATGCATTCAATTAATTGTCTTCAAATGGTTAATTATGGGCAGAATTGGCTAATTTGGGGTGCAATTAACTACTTGCCACTTATTCTGAGAATGCCCATGGATGGCTGTGTCTGCAATTAATTTACAAGAGCCATTACAGTGAAAACCATGTACTATACATCCAAGAATAGAGTGGGAGAATTTTTTAGAAGCAGAATTTCACTTCAGGTTAATTGCATCGACTCTTCCCTTTGGCTTTTCTATGTGGTTTGACTGTAAATGGGCTTCTCTGAGTGTGTGGTTGATGCGGACATGCCGGGTGCTGAGAGAGTTGGGCATTGAGGCCAGCATAGGCTTGATGAAGTTGCAGGGCCCCTGGTCAGTTCTTACGCCTATATTTTAACTCTTTGTTGACCTTTATATCTGCACATTTTCTGGCTCAGGAGTGTTGATAGAAATGAGATTCTTAAAATATTCCATGATAGGTTCACTGTCTTCACAAAACTACCAACCACTGAGGTAATCTCATTAGGGGCTGGAGATGCTCAGTCAGTAGCCAGAATCCACGTGAAAAAGCCAGGCATGTTGGCATGCATTTGCAATCCCAGCATGTTGGAGACAGTGACTGGCAGAGATCCTCTAGGCCCACTGGGCAGCCAGCCTAGCCATATCAAAAAATGTCAGGCCAGTGAGGGATCCTGTTTAAAACCAACGTGGAAAGCACCTAAGGAGTAGTACCAGGGCTGAATTCTGGACACACACCCAAGATACGTATCAATATACACACAACAACAACAACACACACACACACACACACACACCAAGCACATGCACATACATCCTAACACATACAGACATACCCATGCACATACACAAGCATATCAACATACATGCATATGCAAATGAACACACACATATTCACTTTCACACATACAGAAACAACATATACACATATACACATACCCCCAACATACACCCCAACACATGCACACACCAACACATACACCCCAACACAAACACCTCAACTTATACACAGCATACACACAAAATATACCCAAACACACACACATGTATATACACATACCAATATCTACAGTCATCCCAACACACACAGACATGTGCCCACACACACACATACACACACACCAACATACATGCACACTATACCACACAGACACACACACACACACACACAACAACAAGACACACACGTGTGCAGATACCCCAAAATATACACTCCAACACACATCCCAACAAACATCAACACATACACCCAACACACATACGTACACACACACACACACACACCACACACACACACACACACACACACACACACACACACACACTCAGGTCTTACTTGCAATAGTTGCTAGTTAGCCAGATCCCAAGAACAACTGTGAGGGTCAATGTTGTCAACTTGGCATAACCTAGAACCATCTAGAAGATGATTTCCGGATGTGCCAGAGGGGAATTACCTTCTGCTGTGGGTGGCACCATTCCATGTGGGATCCTGGACTGTATAGGTGTGGACAGGGAGCTGAGCAGCATCAGGCATTCACATCCCTCCATTCCTGATGGTGGGTGCAGTGTGACCACTGTCTTTCATAAGATGTCCTTCTTCTGTGGAGTCTAAGATGCTCGTGCATCTGCATGTTAGGCCTCACTGACTGTGGATGACCTGCTGCTAAGGAGATATTTCATACCTGTGCACAGGCTTCCAGTAGAAAAGGGTGGACATTTTCCTGATCTTGCAGGCTGAATGGAGTCATTGGAAGGAATAAATAGATACAAGGCTATCAGAAAATTAAGACAAAATTCTCTCTTCAAACAAGTTCTTCTGATAGATAATGTTGATTGTCAACTTGATGGGCACTAGAATCACCTAGGAGACAAATCATGAGTGTATCTGTGAAGGATTTTCCTCAGTCAGGTGACCCATCCTAAATGTGGGTGATACTATTCTATGGGCTAGGGTGGCAAATGATAAAGTGAGCTGAACACCAGCATTTGTTTCAGAGTCTTGACTTCCAATACCAGATGAGGAGCTCCTTCACACTTCTGCAGGTATAACATTTTAGCCAGAAGGTCTGTAGCACCATAACCTGTAAGCCAGACTGAGCCCTTTCTCTCTTGAGCTGTTCCCTATCAGGGATTGTTCATAGCAAGGAGAAAAGTAACTAACTCAGGTCTTGTCAACTGACATTTAAGTCTTGATTCATGTAAGGTCTCTGACACTCAGACCCAGCAGAGATAGGTTACACTCAGCTGGTGGTCACCTCTCACCAAGAACATCATTGCTGGAGTCAGCTGAGGCTTTGAGATGCTGTAGGCACACAAGTCAGAACATGGTAAGGAATTACAAGATACAGCTTTCTGCTGGGTCAGAGAGACAGCCAGCTTCCTTCCCTCACAGTTCTCTGGGATTTGAAACTACTTTTTGAGATGAAATGCACAAAGAGGTAAAGAAACAATAACGATTCTATTGGTATTGAAGTATCTGTATCAGACATGTTAGTCTCTTTTAACCCTTCTAAAGAGATGCTTGCCCACGTTTAAGATTGGGGTAAATGAACCTGGGGGAGGTGACCTACTAACTAGTGTCATACACAGAGTGTAGTGAAAAGGGATGGGAAACATACCTAAAGTCATCAGCACAAAGGCCACTTGAGTCCTTATGGTGGCTAAGTAAGGCTGGGTTCCTACAGTTTGGGCAATGATGGTAAATCTGTTCTTCACCTTATAAATGTGGTAGAGTGTTATCTCCAAATAGGTGTGGAGTGGGGAGATTACATTGTCTGACCGAGCAGTAAGATCTCAGAAGTGATAACTGATAACCGAAAACAGGGCAGCCTTTGAGGGACCTCATGAAGAGATCTTCCATAGTTCAGCACACCAACAAAAGCCCATCTGGAATTCAAGGAACTTCCCTGGAGCTGACCTCTTCACACCACACTGGCTTCTTTCAATTTTAGGGTTTGACTACATCCTTGCTGATTCTATCTTCCAACAATGAGTATAGTGTGGAGTGCCGTGTCACAGTGCTGAACTAACACTGGTTCCTTGCTTAGAGCTCAGGTGAATCCCCTTGCTTAACACTCTCTCTACCATGTTCCGCCACCTCATGGGGTTAACAAGTACTTCTTTTGATCAAAGTATGCATCCATAGTATAATTAAAACTGGTCACTGCTTTCTTAGAAGAATTAAAAAGGAAAAGAAAAAGGTGACAGAAGGCAAATAAAAATTGCTTTTAAAAAGAAACAAGAAGAAAAAAATATTGATTCCTGGAAGAAAAGACTTGTCAAGGCAATTTCTTGCAAGAACAAACCCTTCATTAGAAATCAAGTTAGATCTAATTCTGAGGGAGTAGATGAATGTCTCCATGTGTTTCCCATTGTCATATCATATACAGCACATATAGATAAGAGTGATTGTTTTCAGTCCCATTTACAATAAAAAAGAGCTAACCAACTGAGTAAAATCAAATGTAATTAGTTTTACCTAAATTGCAGGTTTTCAGAGCAATTAATAAAACTGGAAGTTGAAAGCTGCTTGTTAAGCAAATCAAAGATCCAGGAATACATTTCCCTTATTGAAAGTCACTCCTATGTAAACCAACCTACACAAATCACTGTCGCATTTGAAATAAAGCACGTGGGTAACTGGAATGTTCATCTGCAGTGCCAATCCAGGCAACTCATGATTTCTCTAGATGCCAAACATCTACATACACTAGTTCTAAGCCTAGGAGCAGCAGGAGACATGGATAGAAGGATGTTGGAGTCTGGCCAACCTGGATGAGCCTAAATGCAGTTTCTCCTGGGTCCATGGGCAGAATCACTACCATCAGGAATCTGAACCCAAAGTAGAGATAGCTGAATGCTAGTGAGGGGCTCACTGTTTCTCTTATCCAGTCTAGGACCATGGAATGGTGCTGTTTCCATTTAGGGAGGGTGTTCCCTCAACAATTAACCTGATCTAGAAAACCCACCCCACACATGCCCAGAAGTTTGTTTGCAATTCTAGATCCTGTCAAGCTGAAAATGCAAGTACATTTGTGATCGTGCACAAGTCTTTGTTATTTACTGATGAGGCATAAATACAAATTCTAGGATATCTATGGGTTGTATACTATTATAGTCACATGATCTCTTCAGGAGCCTGCATGACACATCCTATGAGTGTGTGTGATTCCTGTGCACAGCTGGGGGCGGGGAGCAGGAAGTTCAATTCTGAGTTGCCTCCCCTGCTCAGGCTTGACTTTTGTCCCTGCCTGGGGTCCCATTAGTTTTTCTGTGACAAGAATAAGAAACTCACAGAAGTCCTTAGAGCAGGGTCTCCCACATCCAAGAGGTACATTTCTGTGAATCTTCGAAGTATTTCTGAAGACATGTTAGTACACTGGGAGATTTCCCATGTGTTGGAGTTCATTGATGACTCTTCCTATGGTCTCCTTAATTCACCATCCGCCTAGGAGAGAGTGGGGAGAGTGAACATTCTCAGGTATCCTCCACAGTTCATTCTATGTGGCATCAGGTTCTCAAACCGTGCCAACACCTTACTACACATTACCCAAGCTGCTCTCAAACAGGAGTATCTGGAGAGCAATAATTATGCTCCCTGGGCAGAACCCTGAGGTTCTGTAGCAGTTGTTCTATAGAACACTTCAAAGTATTTTCATCGGGAACTAAGCAGACCATCAAGCAAAAATTCTAGGAAAGGTAGGTTCCGATTTTGCCTATCTCATTTGTTCAGTTCTTGGGGTCTCTGGGATTCTACCAGTCAAATGATTCTGGTGTTAGATGATTCAGGTATCAGAGATGTCTAAACATAATGCAGGTGGTGTGAGACCCTACCTACTTCTTCAGAAAGAAGTAAAGATCTTCCCTGCAATGTTCTGGGAGGGAGAGTCCCACATGCTGTATTTGGACTGCCCATAGTTACGTAGGTATGGAACGATTTCTTCCAAACAGCAGGCAGAGGAGTGTGGCCTTGAAAGGACTCTTGTGAATTGTCCTGTATCTCAGGCATCTTTGCTTTTTGTCCCCCTGTGAGGCCACTAGAAAATGGAGACAGGCGAACTCTTTATGGTAGGGATTCTATGAATGTAGTGTACCAGCTGCCAGTCGGAGGTTTATGTGTCCCCTATTCTGGTTATTACCACAGGGAATGAGGAAAGAACTCTTCAACCCTCTAAGACAGAATCATTTCCCCTTTTTATTTATTTATTTATTTATTTATTTATTTATTTACTTTTATTATCTTTTTTGGGGGGGTGAGTAGGTGCTGGGGTACACACTCTTACTACATTGCCCAGGTGGGTCTTGAACTCACAGTGGGCCTGCTTCAACTTCCCAAGTACTAGGGTTACAAACAAGGGCCACCATGCCAACCATAGGATTTCTGTTTTTGAGGCTAAGGGAACAACAGGAAGAGACAGCAGGAAGACTGTAAGAGCCTGAGGTCAGGGAACTGGGGCAAAACAGTGTCTCCAGGATTGGAGTCTTCGCTCAGGAACTCTCAGCAGCTGTGGTTGCCTAAACAAGACCTGCACAAGATGGAGCCAGGCAACATTCCATCAAGGGTGGTGGGGGTGAGGGTGGGGGTTGGGGTGAGGTTGGGGTGGGATGGGGGCTGATGGGGCTCAAAAGTTTTTAGTTCAAGCTGAGAAGCTATTTACAGTTGACTACTTCCAGGTGTGGAGGTGGCAAGTTGATGGCCCCACATCTATGTGCATATGGGCAACACTAATTAGATTCTGTGCATCGTTATTAGAGAAATAACAACGAACATGGACATGTTGTTGGAAGGAGGAGGGCATGGGAAAGAGAGGATCCAGAAGGAGTTGAAGCATGGGGTGAGGGGTGAACAGGATCAAAATACATTGTGTGCATGTAGGGAATTCTTAAAGAATTAAAATTAAAAACATTACATTAAGGAAGGTTTATTTTCTTTAAAGTAAACAAGCCAAAAAACAACAAACAAACAAACAAAAAACAAACCTGTAAAAATCTCAGGACCTTCTAATCACCACCACAAATAAGCATTCAAGCATTCAAGCTGTACTCTATACCTAGAGAGAGCTACCATGGAGAACAGAAAAGGAAGGAAAATATCAGAAATGAGGAGTATGTGAGAATTCATTTAAAGTACAAGTGCATAGATTTTGAGGAAAAGAGACAAAATGGTTGGCGAAAAATATGTCTTGGGAATATGACAAATTTGTATTTTAAAAAAGGGTTTGAGTTTAAGGAAAGTACAAGATGTGTCCTCGTGGGTGTATGAAAGGTGGGTGTGGCCAACAGATCTCACTTTGAACCCATAGAGACATGGGGAGGCTCTCACCTGGAGCAGGCTACTGTAGCCTTCAAAGTGGGATTCTCACCATATGACATTTCCATTGGACGGCGTGCTCCATGTCTGTAAATATGGACCCTTTGTTTATTTCAGCCTGAGCTTTCCCAGTAGTGAGGTAATCAAGAAGCAAACAGATTGCAGATGTTGGATTCTACAGAAAGGACTTGGAATGTGGATCCAAGAATACATCCTTTGCTTTCTCGACTGTTCTATTTTGTTTTATGGACAGAGTCTCACATATCCCAGCCTGGCTTCAAGCAAACTCACTAAATAGGCAAGGTTATGCTTGAATCTGATCCTCTTGCCTCCATTCCCCAGCACTGGCTTTCAGATCTGAGTTCCACATCTTACTTCCCTAATGTTTCTTTCTTTCTTTCAATGTTCTTCATTTGAATGCTAAATATAAGGAACGTTACACTGCTTTCATTTTCTTTTTTTAAACTAAGGTGGTGTTATTGTCCAAATAAGTACAATCCTCCAAAACATTTTGGTTCTGGGCTCATGCACTCATTTCAAATAAATTACATGCATTGAGTCATTGAGACATGATTTCAGGAGACAGCTGTGTTTCATTTGCAGTATGCTGCCCATGATGAACATGATCTTGATTTAAATAAGTCAGTTGTATTCTCCCTTTCCAGGGAGAACCAGCCATCTCCTCTTCTGTCCACACCTTCAGGTTCTTTCAAAGCAGGCAGGTTCCAGATTTCCACAGTTGCAACCTGTCTGCGGAACTCTGTCCTTGTCAGCGCCAGACTCAGGTCCTCCAACCCTTGCTCAGCAAAGCTTTACCCTGCCTTGAACACAGCAGAGTTTGGTGGTAAACGGGGTGCAGCTCACAGAGAAGAGAGCCCTGGCTTCCGCCCCGAGAGGCTGCCACCTTCTCCAGCCACATTTGCATTGCCTGGCATCATGGCTTTCAAGGTAGCCTGGAGACTGCGGTGGGTGTGGATGTTTGGGCTCCGCTCAGAGACCTGCAGCTTCTCACTCCAGAACAAACACAACCAGTCAAGCAAAGGCAAAGAAGCTACCATAGGTGCACATCCCCACTTCTTTCCCTGGGCGCAAGGCACTCGGCCTGTTTCCCCGAGAAAGGGGAAATGTGCCATTTCTAACATGCTCGTTATAGACTCTGACTGGAGCTGAAGGAAGGCCCCCACCTCCACTCCCAGCCTCTGAAACGCCATCTCTTTGATGCTGTCTTCAGGTTCTGCACTGCTGATGCCTGGATGCTCTCTGCAGCCTTTTGATGATTCAGCCAGATGGGGGAATCAGGACCCATAGAAACCGATCATTCCATGACTAATGAGGACTCTCTGGCACCCAGGCTTCCCCACATTCTGAGCGGCCAACAGCTGATTCTTGGAATGGAAAAGCAAGAGCTGGGGGTTTTGGTCATGGACCCTCTAGTTTCTATTTGGTTTTGAGATTTACTCTATTTTTATAGACCTATATATGTGTAAGTGTCTATGTGAATGCATGCCACGTGAGTGCAGGTGCCCTTGTAAGCAAGAAAACACTGAATTATTTGGAGTTGAAGTTAAAGTTTGGTTATGAGCTATCTGACGTGGGTGCCGGGAACTGAACTCAGGTCCTCTGGAAGAGCAGTAAATGCTTTTAACTGCTGAGTTATCTCTCCTACTACCCTTACAGTTGTTTTTAATTTTTTACACTTAGTGTGTGTGTGTGTGTGTGTGTGTGTGTGTGTGTGTGTGTGTGTTCATGCACGTGCACACAAATGCACATCTGTGTACATTTGCACACATGCCTTACCATACCTGTGGAGGTTAAAGACAGCTTTGTGGGAGCTGGTTCTCTCCTTCCACCATGTAGATTTCAGGGATTGAACTCAGCCTCTCAAGCTTGGTAGCAAGTGCCCTTACTCACTGAGCCTTCTCACAGCCCACTTCCTCCAGCATTACATGGGTGACTAAATCCCGAACCTAACTGTAAAATGGGAAAGGCAGTCTTCACATCTAAGTGTGACTGTACATGTTAGGATAGCAAGATTCCATGCATGCATCAGGAATGTGTTGGAGTCCATTCTGGTTTTATTTCCTCTCCTTTAATATTTAATTGTTTCTATTTTCAAAAATCAACTTAGTGGTCAGATATTTTGCCTCCAAGACCTTACTCCATCCTTCCTTTGGACCACAGTGTCTTTTAAAGGCACACTAATTCTGGTAACATGGGGTCATCCTATCCTGGTATTTTGCCTAGATGTATCTCAAACTCCTAGACGCAGGCAATCCTCCTGCCTCAGTCTCCCTCTGGACTATCTGGAGCTGCATACGAAGCATCATGACTCTGGTTTCAGGAGTGTCTCCAAGAGGGTTTAAAGCATTTAATTAAACAGGAATCAAAGGAAAAATTCAACATTTCCATTAACTTTCTAACCACATAAAATCTATAAGATATAAATCCATTGCACATGCATTGGTTTTCCAACTGCTCAAAAAAATGAAAATGTGTTGTGTGCGACATATCACATCAGGTTTAATGGGAAACCATCTCTATGTAAGGAGGGTTTCTTCGTCTACTTGGGCTACCAGAGCCTAGAGGGCTTAAATGATAGAAACATTTCTCACAGCTCTGGGGTCTGGGCTAAGACATACAAAGTGTGCATTCTGTTAGTTTCTGTTAAGGATTATCCTTCACAGACAGATGGCTACCTTCTCCCTACGTCCATACATGGCCTTTCTGGTGAGAGAACATGGGTGGAGGCAGGAGAAGGGAGCTCCCCAGTGCCTCTTCTTAAAGAAATGATGGTTCTTCTGGATCAGGATCTCAGTCCTGATATAAATCATAACTACTTACTCCTAGAGCCCCTTCTGTCCATAGGGCCATCCTGGAGGTTAGGGTTTCTGTAGGAACGAGCATTAGACCAGGCATTCTCCAACAGTGGCTTTCAATACTGGAAAGACGCTAAAGTAAATGAAAATTGGAAAGAGTACCTCATGTCATTATGTTGAGTGGAATACATGACTCCCAATACCAGAGTCCTCAGTGTAAGGATACGTCTAGGATTTATATGTATTTATACATCTACATATATGCACATATGTAGTTGTATATATATATATATATATAAATTTTAAAGGGCAAAAACCATAAGCCTTGGAATAAGCAAATGCATTAACAATTGGAAAGGAAATTGTGGGTTCTGAGGACTCAGGAATCTGCAAGCTAAAGCTGTATCCCAGCACATCACTGCCTCCACAGTCCCCTCCATCTCTCAGTGGCATTCTGTGCATCTCTCTCCATGTGCAGAGCACTTGCTGAAGTGTGCCAGATGGAACACACATGCCCTTTACTTAGTCCACAACACATCCCTCCAACCAAACAGGGCAATAACTGCGGTGGCGCAGCTCCAGGTCTAGATTATGCCTCCAGTGGCTCAGCTGGTAGAGGGTTGTCTAGCTCTAGACCTATTATACGCCCCCTCCAAACATGATCCATGGCTCAATTGATAGAGTGCTCCTCTGGCAAGCTCAGCAGCACATGAACTGAGTGTGGTGATGTAACGCTATCATTGGAGAGGTGGGTGCTTGAGGACCAGTAGTTCAAGGCCATCCTGGGCTGCATAGAAAGTTCTGGACCAGCCTGGGTTACATGAAGCCCTGTGTACAATAAATGAATAAGCAGGGAAGGAAGGGAGGAAGGAAGGAAGGGAAGGAGGAAGGAAGGGAGGGAGGAGGGAAGAAGGAAGAAAGGAAGGAAGGAAGGGAGGAAGGGAGGAAGAGAGGAAGGGAGGGAGGGAGGAAGGAAGGAAGATAGAAAGGAGGGAAAGAAGGATGGATGAATGGAAGGAAGGAAGGAGGAAAGGAAGGAAGGAGGAAGAATGGAAGGAAGAGGAAATGTTTGGCAGCAGATTTTTCTGCCAACACTCTTACCCCACGGGGTGGCTTTGGTCCCCTCTGACTGACTCCCAAGCCTCTTCCACCTTTTAATGTCTTGATGTGTTCTACACTAATAGCTTCTGCAGAATTTAGGCTTGAGCACTGTACAGATTCCGGAGCTGAAATGAATAACTTTCATTTAACTAACAGCTGCAGGACATCTATAATGCCGGCATAGTTGACCCTCAGAACATAACCTATGGCACAGACAGCTTGAGTAATAATAATGTGCACTCCCCAGCACAGCAAGCTGAGATGGACAGAGTCCAGCAAGTCGACGGCGTGTCAGGCAAACAGAAAAACATCTTCATCCTAGATTCCAGTCAGCCACACTGAGTGGAGGTGGAAGACAGGGGAGTGCAGGTGGGTGATTCTGGAAGATGGCTCTGTCGGTAAAGGGCTGGCTCTTCAAAAGTTCGAACTGAGTTTGATCCCCTAAGTCCAGGACAAACTACAAAGTGAAGTGGCATAGGCTTTTAATACAGGCACATGAGATGCAGAGACAAGGCCATCGTGGGCTCACTGACCAGCCAGCCTAGCCTAATTGAAAATCCAGGGTCCAGTCCCAGTGAGAGACTCTAGCTCAAAAACCAAGGCGGACAGCTTCTGAAGAAACACAGGGAAGGTTGTACTCTGGCTTTCATGTGGATGTGTGAGCTCTTCTACATACATGCACCTGTGCGTGAACACACGGGTGCCAGCACACACACACACACACACACACACACACACACACACACACACACACACACACACACCACACACCTCTAACTTGGGTTTGGAGTCCCAGCACAAACAGCAAAGGACACTCCGTTTCTGATACAAGTGTCTCTAACTATTGTCAAGGAGCCGTGGACACAGGCTGTGGGCGAGGGAGACTGGCAGCTAGCTGCCCTGTGGCTTGATCTCACAGCACCTTTGTTGTGAAGAAGGGCCGGGCAGATTTCCTTTCTCCATCACTGTCCCTCCCGTGGCTTCACGCCCAGGCGTACAGTGAAGGGTAGAAGGGAGAGAAGGTCCACCCAGCCTGCAAATGGATGGTCTAAATTTAAAAGTGAAGTTCACAGTGCTTCAGAAACAGTCCAGGGCTGGAGCGAGAGAGCAGAGCGGGCAGCCCAGCCCTTTCAAGGAGGGAAGGCCGCTGGCCCAGGCTGCACCTGCTGCCTACCGAGGGCTCTGCTATTGAAGAGGCCTACGGCCCGATCTGCATATCAAATAGCTGGAGTGTCGAAGGGGCCATTCATTCTGCCTTCTGTGTGTTGGTCCTGCTGGGGATGGGCTGTTGTTTAGCAGCAGGCCCGGTTCCCCCAGGCTCCCTGAGTCAGCAGCCCCCCTCACCCACACTGAATTCAAAGCCAAGATTGATCTCCTCAGAGGAGTCTCTGATGCGACGGTAAGTCCCAGGCACCCAGGACGCAAGGCCGGGAGGTTCTTGGGTGGCGTGGCTCCACCGACCCATCGGCAAAAGCACTACCAAGCTAGAGGAGCGGCCTGGTCACGGTTCCTTGACGTCCTCTGTGATCACGTGTGTAAGCTTCAGCGAAGAGACACCGACCCACGAGCTCCGGGTTGGTTCTGTTCAGAGACACTCTATGTATGTCCCTGGGCCACATGATGTGAGGGAAATTAGGATGTGATGTGCGCTTCCGTGAAATATGTAGAATTTCATATTTCTCAGGACCTAGAGCGAGCGAGTCTGGCTAGCTGCTTTCAAGAATTTTAACATTATTAGGATTTGCTAATCTGCTTGCTGCCTCACCCTTTATGTGTGTGTGTGTGTGTGTGTGTGTGTGTGTGTGTGTGTGTGTGTGTGTGTATGTGTATGTATATATGTGTATGTCTGTATACATATGTGTGCACGTGTATGTCTATGTCTGAATATATGTGTGTGTGAGTATGTCTGTGTATATAGGTGTGTCTGTCTGTTTGTGTGTATGTTGTGTACATATGTGTGCATGTGTATGTAGGTATGTGTGTGTTTCAACACAGGCCCTTTTCTAGGAATAAAGAATAAATGGAAACTGCTAGTGCTTTTATAATATAATTTTCATATGCTTTCCAAGAGAGAATAGCTGTTCTACTAAGCCCAGTTCCTTAAATTTTCTATTTCTTATTGTCATGAATAAAGAAAACATCCCCAGAACAGAATTATCTCCCCCCACCAAAATTAGAGACTAGATAGGAAGAATAAAGTCTAACCATATGTGAGAGGTCAAGCATCTTCCTTTGCTGGATTTTCCTGGTTCGTTGTGTGTCTGCTGGATATGAAAATAGCTTTTCAGGCTTGGGATTTCTTGCCAAGGTTAAGGAATGTTACTAATGTGATTGAGAAGAACCTTCATCAAAGATGGCGAGAAAAGAGCCTGGAGTCTGTAGTTTAAGTAAACAAAATATTTTTAAAGGTATGATTTTTTTCCCTATAAGGTAACAATCTTTATCTCAGGCACCTTGCTTGAGTTAGAATTATCTACAGGGCATAGAATGTGAGTTTACAAAATTAGGAAATTATTTCAATAAAGGTTGCTTTCACATTTCTAGGGGGAAACACAAGAAGAGTCAGCTACAAACCCTCAAGCAGTAAAGCCACCCAAATATTTTACGTTGTGTTTTTTGAAGACCAGTGGTTCTATTGAATGATATCAATTATACAAATTTCAATGCCTTACCAAGTGTACATGAAAGTATAATAAGAATGAGCCTTATTTGCATAACAGGGCTCATAACCCCTTCTAAATATTTGATTGAGATTCCTTCTCCCCCATAGGCAGAAACCGAGGCTCAGAAATGGATGACTTATCAAGGCCACTCAGTGCACAAGGCCAGGAAATCCAGGCTTCTCCTCTCAGGTCCTTTCCTGGCTCCAGGCAGATTAACTCGGGACACAATCTTGTTGACAAACTACAGATAGAATGAGGACGGAGGACAGACACATATCATGAGCAATTCACATTATTTCAAAGCACCATTTGAAAAACAGAAATATCATACAAAAAAAAATTAAATGCTGAATTTCTCAAACCCAGATCTGGAGGAAGTCAGGGCAACCTATATTTCTTTCAAGATCACTCTGTAGTAAGGAGTGATGAAACACTGAAGGTTATTACTATAGGTCCATGTAATACATACAAAAATCAAATAAAACTCAGCAAAGAAAAATATTCAGAAACACAGGGAAAGTCAATTTTGCCTTAAGATGTGACCCTGTCTTGAGCTCTTTTTACTGACCAAAAAAGCCTTTTGAAAGTGAGGCTGGTGGGCACACATGATGGAGCTGGGGGCTCTTCTGTGAGCTTCTAGACCAGGCTGCAAGAATCCCTGCAATTCCTGTGGCAGTGAAGCAGTTAAGTTCCCTCATCTCCTAGGCAACCAGCAATGGCAGTCCACATCAGAATCCTGGGGACATTGCCAATCTGCTGTTTAATAAAGTAAACTTTGATTGCTGGAGATATGTCTTCTCTTTATAAGTCATTTTTTTTGTTACTATATTCAAATTGTAATGCCGACCAGCATGTTTATAAGTGCAGGGGTAGCCTCTACACTGTAAAGAATGGTCCATTAGAAATGTTATTTTAAAACATGCAGGGCAGTGTGTATATTCACAACTGGTTCGATTTTCTAAAGAAACCACCTAAGGTGGATCTGCCTAGTGAGAACAATTCAGAACATAGCACAGAACCCAGTGTCCCACCAGTTCCTTCTTCCGCAATGGGAAAACATTAATTTCTGTAAGCCGCATGTCGCTTAATTTTAAGATATTGATGTCTTTGTGGTATATTTGTCTGTCTTTTTTTTAATTAATTTATAATGCAGAGCCCCGATTTCCAAGCAAAACTGTGTATCTGTCCCACTCAGACACACACAGAAAAGATTTATTCAAAGTCCCCCCAAGCCTTCTCTGCTCTCTTTCAGAAGCTACGCCGCGTCTTGTGATATTGACAAGCCCTAATAGGAAAACGAGCATGGGAACTTAATGAGCCTTGCATTGAGCGTCAGGGAGGGTAGGAGAGTAGGAGGAGAGCCGTGGCAAAGCTGAGCCCAGCTCCTTGTCCACAGTGCCTAGCAGCCGGCGCGGCAGCTGCCGGGCGTTCTCCTGCTCAGAGGCTGATTTGCCCCTGTACACCGCCCTGTACTCCGACCCAACTGGCCTGATAGAAATTTTTTTCTGGGTTCTTGACAAGCATAAAACCAACCAAACAAAACAGATAACCACTCCATTGATGAAGAGCAGAAGAAATGCAAGCGTGGAGAGAAAAAGTCAGCGCTGCAGAATCAGGAGCAGCACCGGCGGGGGGGGGGGGGGGGGGGGGGGCGGGGACGACGGAAACCTCTGTGAAAATGGCCCCTGCTCCTGGTCTGTCTTCCTCCTGCGGCAAGGAGGCTGTTATCACACAAGAGTTTTGTTAAGTCAAATCTTTAATTCTAAGGGCACTATCTATCTAATTTACACCCACAGCACACTGGGTATTTCTCATCTCTCTCCTCCCTCTCTCTTTCCTACAACGTTTCTTGGATATCCCTTTGTTATCATTTTCCACTCTAGTGAAAAATCAAAGGCTTGCCTCTTCCCCACCCCCAAGAGCCTTCCAGCGTTTTGCCACCCTTAACGCCGCTTGTGATTAGAAAAGTCAACAACATGATTTCTAGATCTAATGAGTAGACAGCTCCAAGGAATTTGTAGCATGCGTTTTCTTTGCACACCAAGTATATGGTCCAGTAGTAAATTCTGTGATGTTGCCTACGTCCACGGTGGATAACCCATAACCCTGTGCATCGCTTAATAGGATTTATGCTTGTTGGCTCTCTCTATATGCACTGCCATGGAGAATAAAGGAGAGGCCGAGTTCCCGTGGCAACCAGACCCACTGCACTCCCAACTGCTGGCAAAGTCTTCCTAAGCATAGAGTGGGCAGGAGAAGAGGCACTGGACCCTGCATCCACAGGACAGGCTCTGATCTGGAAGAAGGAGGCATCCAGTCTCCGATTGAATTTAGATTCTCTGATTGCTTGGCCAGACCCTTCCATGTGCTCTTCCCATGGAAACATCTGCAGCTGGAAAGGAGCCCAGTCATAATTCTTTGCAGATCCCCACAGCCCGTTGCTAGTCAAATGTCACCGGCGCTCCATCAAGGACGGGACTCCATCAAGGACCCAGAGAAGAATTCTTTTTGCATCTGCTCCAAACGAGAAGGTTATTTTGTTGTCTTCAAGAAGGCTCTTGAGCTGCGGGCAGAGCCAAGGGCTGTGGCCTGAATAAGCAGAGTTGCTAGGAGATAAGCCCCGGATGCAGACAGCCGGCTGGAGTTATCTCTAATTGACAGCTCCTTGCCCTAAGGGTCTATTTCTAACCTTGAGACCAGGACTATAATGAGAGGGCAGTTTTCCGTCACCCCTATTCCTGGCGAAGGCAGGGAGATTACTGGAGGCCTGCTTTCTCGGGGTTTGTTATGTTTCTTTAGGAGGGAGGGGACGAGACGTGTGGGGGCCCTGTCTCGCCCTGGTTTGCATCCCTGAGCCCTTGTCTGATCCATACCACCTGAATAAACTCCCTCCTGCAGTAAAGACGGGCTCGTTTTGAAATATCCAGCGTGGACAAGGAAGAGAAACCCTCCTTGGACTTAAAATGGTTTGAAATGGAAGCAAGAAAAGTGGATTTCTTAAAAAAAAAAAAAAAAAAAAAGTGGGGATCCGGTCGGGGTAGGCAAGGAAAAGAAAGCAAACCCAGCTTTCTGTTTTTAGTGTTGCCCCTCCCCCAGATCCCTCTTGGCTTCCAGGGAGGTATGCTCTGTGATGCTTGAGATGCTGTTTAGTTTAGTCCTCAAGTTAAGATTGACAATAACACTACACACACACACACACACAAGTTGGGAAGGGGGATATTTTCGTATGTCTTTTCTGTAAGCATTTTTTTTTTTTTTCCTGAAAAACACCACATAGAAAATGCAATGTACACGCAGCCTGCAGCTAAGGCCAGTAGGCCTAAGAGACTGAAGCGTCCTTGCTCGTGAGGGATTGTCAAAGGAGGAAGCCTTTTCCTGTGTGCAGGGGGACGGGGTGGGCTAGGAGAGCTTGCTCGGCCATTTTCTTCTAATGTGCAGCTTGGGCCATTTTCTTTCCTTCAATATTCCTCACAGTGACTCACTGTAGTAAATTCCATCCAGCATTTCTTCCCATGAGAAAAGCGGTGTGTGGGAATTTTGAATACTATACAAGCCCATTTTAAATCTGGAGCACATAATTTTATTAGTGATTTTATTAATGGAAGAAGAGAGTTTTCATCGAGGGGGTGTGTGAGGGCCAGGTCTGGAATTGGACTGTGGATCAGCTGCACTATCAAGTCTTCCTCTAGGGGCGCTGCTCACCTTGAGCTCCGTCCCGGGGCACCAAAGGCCAGAGGCCCTCCATGCCAGCTCAGGGAGAGGCATGGGTGCCAGACCAGAACCAAGAATGTTGGGCAAAATATCATGGGCTCTCTCCCACTTTCTAGACAGTGTTGGGCTTTCTACAAAGCAGAGCTGAACAGGGGGAGTTCCTATTTTATTTTGTTTTTTGTTTTTCGTTTTTTCCAGAGCTGAGGACCAAACCAAGGGCCTTGGAGCTTGCTAGGCAAGCGCTCTACCACTGAGCTAAATCCCCAACCCGGAGTTCCTATTTTAAAGGATCCTGTCAGGGGTAGAATGAAAGCACCTTCAATGGGCTTTAATCCTGGATCCATGTAAGTTTCAAGTGTGATTGGAAATGGAAGGATGTATGTAGTCTGCCCTCCCTCCAAATTAAATACCAATAGCCACATAAGACTTTCTTTTTAGTATCTTTTTAATTAAAAGTTTTTTGATATAATTTTAAATGTGCAGATGTGTTGCAGAAAAATGCAAAAACATCTCTGGAGTGCCCTCAGACCCAGGGGTCTTTTCCAGTCTGATTTTTTTTTTTTTTTTTTTTTTTTTTTTTTTTTTTTGCACTGTGTCTTTCTAACCTCTCTTTGAGTGTTTACAGTCATTTTTCCCCCTTGAACAATTTGGTAGCACAGTGAAGACAGTATGACTTGTTATCTTTCCCCAAGTACAGAAGCACACTTTCCTATCACGGAATTTACAGTACAGGACATAAAATACCAGTGCTTGTGGCTATCACATGGCAATCCACAATCAAAGCTTGTCAATTATTCCAGTCACGCTCTGTGTCGCAATGCCTCCCAGGCCCCAGACAAATCCCACAATCACACACTGAGTTTATTTTTCTAAGAAAAGATTTATAATTATTACACCCAGAAAGATCTAGAATAAAAAAATCACTATGTACCACTGAAAGATGGTACTAAACTCGGATTATTTTTAATATTAAACATTCAGAGAAAGGGAGTACCCCAGGAAGAGTCAGGGCAGTGGGTCTGTCTGTGACGCATCGCATAAATCTTGGTGTTTTCTAAAGAAAAATGAACCCTTGTTTTCATTCATCACTTAGAGGAAAACCAATAATGTCAATTTAAAATAAATATTTTGGGGGAAAAATAAAGAATTGTTTAAGCAATGAGAAATGCCATTTGCGGTAAAAGGTTTGTAGAGTGTGTGTCTATAAAGTCGGTAGGCGTGGCATTCCTCCTTTATTGTTCTGGAATCCTCCATAACAAGGCAGAGTGGGCAGAGAGAGAGGAGACACCGCTAAGGAGACACCGCTAAGGAGACGGCCATAGAACCGGAGCATGAAGCGGCTCTTTCTAGCTAGAAAAGAAGAAAGTTATGCAGAGGGGGAAAAAGCACAACTTAAAAATTAAGTTTTTGAGTACTTGAGAGTCTGAAGCAGGAGTCTGAGGCCAGCCTGGACTTCCTACTGTCACAATCTCTCTCTAAATATGAAGCTGGGCAGTGGTGGCGCACGCCTTTAATCCCAGCACTGGGGAGGCAGAGCCAGGCAGATCTCTGTGAGTTCGAGGCCAGCCTGGGCTACTAAGTGAGTTCCAGGAAAGGTGCAAAGCTACACAGGGAAACCCTGTCCTGAAAAACAAAAACAACAAAACAAAACAAAAAAAAGTGAAAATTACATTTTTAAACCAATTTATGATCATGAACATTAGTTAGCAAAAGGACATCCATCCCCTTGCTGCCGTAAAAATTCTCTTGCCCCTCCCCCCAACCACACTAGTCCGTGTGGAGCTCCAGAACATCTTGCTCCTCTGCTGCCCCGCATCAGTCAGGAAGGCCATACTCCTCCATATGGTCTTGGTTTCCCGGCACACATGTTTGTACATCAGTCAGGGCACTGTTCCTGTGTATCTGTAGTTCTACACATTTAAAGACCGCTCAGAAGGCCATTGAAGATGGATAAAAGCTTGGATACAGCTCTGCCCAGAGACCTTCTCTGGCATGCAGAGGACACTTAACGCTTCTCTAGGATGAGTCTGGAGGAGCCTGTACCCACTCAGCATCTTCATGAAGCCACCATGCTCTCCCTCTGCATGCATCAGCTGTAGGGCAGCCCGTGAAGCCTTTCATCCCACGCCTATGTTTGTCAAGCCACGTAATTTCCGTTGCGATCAGAAACGACGTTCGTAGTAATTTTCTTTAAAACAACGGTATCTGGACAAACCACTTTTAAGTTTCCCTTTCTTTTATGTAAAAAAAAAAAAAAATGAAATGAGAATTTCTTTTCCCTTGTAAAGAATTTTAAATCCATTGGAAATTGACTCCCCGCTTTCATTTAAAAGTGACTGTAAGTGCTAGCACGGGGGAGCCTGACAAGTGAGAGAGCATCTGTTCAGGAGGTGGTCACTCACCCCCACCCCGCCACTCCTCCACCCCACCCTCCCACCCCATGTCGTGGGGACAGACCCCAGGTTGTCTGTAAGCAGCTGTGCAGAGGCTGCAGGCTCCCTCAGATTCAATCACACAGCATTTTTTTTTTTTTTAGGAGCAGTTGCTGACCCTTGACCCTCCCTGCAGGGGGCCTGACCGGATTAGGAGGACTGTGCTCATTTCACTCCAGCTACCGTAAACCAACAAGAGAGGACACACTTTTTAATTATCTAAACATGTTCATCTGCTCAACTGAGTCCTCAGTCAGGACAGAGGGACATAACAAGTTATCGAGAATGGTTGTTCATGAATGTTCTCGCTCTCTTCTCCCTTCCCTTCCTCTTGCTCACTTCATCGGAGGGTAAGTAGGTATGAGTCAGGTTGCCTGCATTTCATTTCATTTTAGTTATGTGTACTGTGTTTCTGCATTCCCGCATAGCTGGCAGGTACTATTTGAATAGTCTAACGGGTTTTAGGTGATGCCTAAAATATTCAGTTCTGGAATCCTCTTCTATGACAAGACAATGAATCTCCAGCTTACAGAAAACAAAGACCGGCAAAGTCAAACTATAGAGATACAGACATGGAAGGCAATGGGATTGTCACACGCACCTGTCCTGGGAGGGTCCTTCCACAGAATGATCTAATGAAGCAAATCCCCACCATGAGGACGACTTGCTAAGTTATACTAGGTTGCCAGTGGACTGAGCCCACATGGGGGCCAACAATATTTTGCCTTCTGAATACGGTCATTTATCAGATTCAGACCACTCTCTCACTCCTCCCTTTCACAACAGTGTGTTTCAGCCTACCGATGGAAAGACAGGCGAATGTGGACACATGACATGGAGCCATGTGTTCTCCAGGGGGAGGCAAGACACTCACACATAGACAGACACACAGACAGACAGTTAGACAGACAGGCTTCTCCTATAACTCTCTTGGCCTTGTTGACAGAGATGAGCAAAGTCCCTCAGGGTACAGCGTGGTGTGATGATTTCCCATATCTCTTTGTAACTATTTTCAAATTTCTTTTTATTGTGAGCCTGCTGATAGAAGAGCCAGGCAGAGGAGATGTAGGCCTAAATTCTTTCCGGAGTTTAGCAGGAGGCTGCATGGCTGGTGTTCTCCAGTTGCTTTTTGTCTTTTCTGTCTTCTGTATTTTTTGAGTCAGTTTCTCTCCCCTCCAGTGGTGCCCTGCTAACATTGTTTAGAGCTGCAGGCATTTGGTTTCCTGCTGAAAGGCAAATGTGCTGTTTAGTCCATTAGCACCTTTGTTCAAAATAAATAGCGCTCAGAAGTATGTGTCTGGGGGTCATTTTTGAAATCTTAAGCCAGAAAGTGACTTATCTGGAATTTCCTGTTTAGTAACAGAATGGAGAGATCCTGTGCAGGTGGAACCGGAGTCAAAGGGGTTTGTTTCCCTTCCAAGCTTAAAGCAGGTCCTCGGCCTGGCTACCATGCAGGCCATGCACTGTGTGTCTTGTGAGTTTGGGAGATGATTCTGTAACCAGGCAGGGATCGAAGGCGTGCAGCTCTCCTGACTTGAGGATCTCAGAGGACGCCTAGCTGGAAGCACTGTGCTACGGATTGCACACCGCACTCTACAAACTGTTACAGATGAGAGTGCCCAGGACAGAAACTAACTCTCCCCATGGGGTTAGGGTAGCCTCACAGAAGACTTTCTATTTGCACTACCCCTTGAAAAGCAAACAGACTCCAGGCAGGCAGAGACACTTGTGTCTAAAGGGTGGCAGGGCATTTCATACAGGCTCTTAGAATGACGGCAAGCCTGTGTGGACAGGGATCAGGGTACAGCAGGGTGCAGAAGGAAGAAATGTTGAGGCTACTGCAGATAACAAATGAGCACCTGCTTCACGGATGCTTCTTCTCTCTAAACACTGATGCCCTGTGAGCAATGGAAATGTTCCCTGATGCAAAGCACATAAACTAACAAATAAACAAGTAGCGGAGAAGCCAATGGGGGTTGCATAAGGAGGCTCTGTGGCTGTCTCAGGCTGTCCCTGGGTACCAGGGATGGGAGGCTACCTTTGACTGGCTTTGGTGTTTGAAGGATAATTTTGAAGGTGTCCCCTGCTACTCTCAGGCACAGGGAGTTAAGACTGAAGTTCAGCTCTCCAGTGGTGAAACCAGGTAAGGACGCATGCCTCCCAGTAACCTGCAGCAGGAAGGGTACACTGTGTAGTCGGCATTGCTACTCCAAAATAAACCTCTTCCATCATGACAGGGAGAGGGAAGGCAAAGTCAGATTGTGTATGACTCTATAAATAGTTTGCCTGCACTCTTCAGCTGGTGAAACCAAGTTGAGGTCTCTTGACCGGGTAACAGAATTACCCCGTTATTACTCTAGTTCTGCTATCTAAGCAGTACGTGCGACAAAGAACGCTTTATGTTTTACAGAGTCACGTGATTGGAACAAGGCTTTATAGATAAAAAAAAAAGTGTTCTCTGAAACTTACCTTTAAAAGGCTCATGAGGTGTGTGTGCGTGTGTGCGTGTGTGTGTGTGTGTGTGTGTGTGTGTGTGTGTGTGGTGTGAAGAAAGACAGAGACAAACAGATGGAGTGATGTTAAAACAACAGAGCAAAGGTTGGACAACCATTGTTAAATAATATCTAGCAACTCTTTTTTCTGCAAACATTTTTAAGGCCCCAAACAAAGCCACAGTAACATGGAAAAAGAAAAACAAGGGGCAGGTGAGATGACTGGGTAGGTAAAATGCCTGCCATGCACGCAGGACTCCAGATCCCTAGCACTCACATAAAAGCCAGGTGAGGTGGCAGGCGTCTGTAATCCTAGTACTGGGGGAGGGTGGTAGAGGCACAAGAATCCCCTGGCATGCCAGCCTAGACAATTGGCCAGTTAGTGAGCTCCAGGTTCACTGAGAGTTCGTCTCAAAAGATAAGGTGGAGAGTGATGGAGGAAAGAGACCTGGTGTTGACTTTTGGTCTCCAAATGTGCATGCGTATACATAAGCATGTAAGCACACACACACACACACACACACACACACACGCATACATACATATATATTAAACATAATTAAACACACACACACACACACACACACGCATACATACATATATATTAAACATAATTACACACACACACACACACACACACACACACACACGTGCACGAAATTATCTTAGTTAGGGTCACTATTGCTGTGATGAAACACCATGGCCAAATCAACTTAGGAAGGAAAGGGTTTATTTGGCTTACCCTTCCACAGCACTGTTCATCACCAAAAGAAGCCAGGGAAGGAACTCAAACAAGTCAGGAGCTAATGCAGAGGCCATGGCAGGGTGGGTGTTGAATACGGGCTTGTTCCTCATCCCTTCCGCAACCTGCTTTCTTATAGAGCCCAGAACCACCAGCCCCAGGATGGCACCACTCACAATGGGCTGGGCCCTTTCATATCAATCACTAATGAAGAGAATGCTCTACAGGCTTGCCTGCTGCCCAGTATTATGGAGGCATGTTCTCAGTTAAGGTTCCCTCCTCTCAATGACTACAGCTTGTGTCAAGTTGACAGAGAACTATTCAGCACAAAATTTAATGGTGGAAAAACAAAACAAAACAAACCTGCAAAGTCGGATTGAAGAGACAATGACCAGAGTGAAAGGTGGGGTCAGTTAATTAGAAATTAGGGTAAGAGCCAGGGGGTAAGAGAAAGAGCTCTAAGTGCATGCATGGCATGCATGGGTGGGTTCAGGGAAGGACAGATGAGAGACTGGGAAGTCACTGGACCTGAGGGAAACTTGGAAACCCCAGCTGCCTTTGTATCACATGTTCTGGGAGCCAGGACAACCCTGGGTCTACCCAGTAACAGGATGCTACAGCTACAGCATGAGGTGGGGCCAGGCCTCTGCACGGGAAGGCAGAGGAGCAGCCCTTTTAGAGAAGATCACATGCTGTCCTCCCTAGCCCAGTGCTTCCCGGGAAATAAGTGGCCCCTGAAGATTTCCTGCATCACTTGTCCTGCCTCCCTATCGCCTTTATGTAAGACAGATGCACTCTGGATGATTGGTTTTCTATCCAGAGGCAGCCCCTGTGCCCTCTGCTATCAACACACCACTAATGCCAGAGCCAGCGTGCTCATCCATGGTCGTGATGGGCACAACCCTCTTAGGAGTTCCAATGACTGTGAAGGAGGCCAGACACAAGACAGCAATTCCTGGCTATGGCCTCGGGAACCCTTCTGCAGACCCCCTCCTTCCCTAGAATATATGGCATGCCAACACCAGTGTGGCTGTTCGACTCTCAAGGGCTGGGCTGGTGATCAATATTTCTTTGTCTAGCAAGCATCATGTGTAAGACAGCAAGAGCAGGCAACAGCTTGAAGCTCCATCTGGCTAATGGAGAACACGCTCTTGGGGTGAATTTGGTACCTCACCCCAGTCTTCCTGGGCTGACAGCTGTGGTGAGATGCTCTGCACAGCCTGCTGAGAAACCAGCAATCTGGATGAGTTCTCTCTGACCTGAGGAGGCTGAATTCCCCACTGAGAGCTTCTGTGAGGTGCACCATTGTGACAGGAACCACATCTACCAGCAAAGGTCTGCTGGATCTTTCCCATCAAGGAGTAAAATCTCCCATTTCAGGAAAAAGAGAGCAAGCCCCCCATTACCAGGACACTCTAGGAGGAATGGATATGTGACTCCAGGAACCATTTCCCCATAGGCTCAAGTACCATAGACTGGGAAGTACTTAGCAGATGACTGGAAGTTTCCCTCTCTGGTATATAGAGAAACAGTGTAAGGCAGCAAACTGAGCTCTGTCTGATGGCTTTGGCTGAGTCACTGGGCTACTTATCTGAGCTAACAACTTCACTTTATGGCTGGGGAAATAGTTCAGTGGGTAAAGTGTTGGCCCTACAAACACCAAGACCTGAGTTCGATCCCCAGAGCAGATGTTTGAAATCTCAGCTCTGAAGAGATGGAGTCAGGCAGATTGCTATCTGGGGCTCACGGGCCAGTTAGCCTAGCCTACTTGGTGAGAACCAGGCCAGAGAGAGACTCTACTTAAAAAAATAAATAAATAATAAAGAGGTCAACAAACTTAAACTCTGAGCAGTAAGACCCAAGGTTGTCTTCTATCTTTCACAGACATGGATATAGTGCACAAGAATCCCCCCAACCAACACACATGCACAGATACACACATGTCCCTACCAAACACACACACACACACACACACACACACACACACACACACACACACACACACACACACTGTGTCTCAGTGCTTATAAAATCCAGCCTAAGCTTCCCAGTCTAGAGAATTCAGACACCCTGAGTATGTGGTCCAGGCATCTATGTTGATGGCTTTTCCATCCACAAAGGGAACTTTCCACAGAAATTGAGGATATATCTGCATACAAATCCAAATACTAACCCTTGTTAGGGAAATCATGACAGAATTTGTATTTAAACCACACACACACCCCCAAGCTTTATTTCCTGTAAAATGTTACTTGTTTCTTAGGATGTTTTATGAAAAAAAGTGTTCAGTTAGCATGTACACATATTGTCTGGCACAACACTTGGCCCAGAAACAGCTCAAGGACAGAGTTTCATGCTTCTCTCACCATGAAGGGTCTTGAAGACTGTCTACCTGCCAACCTTACCTAAACACCCATGCCATAGACCTGCCCCTTGAGATTCAGCAGCCAGCTCTCTAGAACATTCTCCCAGGTTTCTCATGGACACATGCCTGATGGTGATCTCAGCAGAACACTCAACAATTCATTCTCATTCTGCTTCAACAGACTTTATTTCATGACTAAAATTTCCCATATCAAAGTTTGAAGCAGGAGCTCCATGTGGACTGTGATCTAAATAACTCATGCTCCTAGTACAGAAGGGCACAGTCCTTTCAGTTTCTGATAAATGTGCAAATGTACCAATTTAAAGTCATTAATAGAGTGTGCCGGCTAATCCTATGTCAACTTGACACACAAGCTGGAGTTTTCTGGAAAGAAACTTAATTGAGAAAATGCCTCCCTCCATAAGATCCAGTTGTAAGGCATTAAAAAAAAAAATTACTTATTGATGGGGGAGGACCCAGACCATTATGAGTGGTTCTGTCCCCAGGCTGCTTTTCCTGGGTTCTATAAGAAAGCAGGCTGAGCAATCTGTGGGGAGCCCCATGGCCTCTGCATCAGCCCCTCCCTCCAGGTTCCTGCCCTGCTTGAGTCCCTGTCCTGACTTCCTTCAGTGATGAACAGCAATGCTGAAGTGTAAGCCAAATAAACCCTTTCTTCCCAACTTGCTCTTCGGTCATGACGTTTTGTCACAGCAATAGAAACCCTAAGTAAGATACAGCGTGCCCCCCATACAGTAGGCCATCAGTAACATTGTTAATGTACCAGTGAGGAGAGATGGACAGTTTCCATAGTCCACTGATCTCCTGTTTTTTCTCTCTTTCAATTACGATGGATACCAACATGCCCAGACTCTCAAATGGAAACAATGCCATAGCTTTTACACCTTACCCCATCCAAGGACAGCCTTGTATCCCTGAGCATGTGTATTTGGTTCTAAAGGTACAGAAACCAAGCACTCACCATCATCTTTATTTATTTATCTATGTACATGCTTGAGTTGGACAAGGTGGTGTTTTGAAACAGAGAGAAATCACTAGGACAAGAAAGCATCGGGGCTGCCTGTACTATCCCTTAGTCTCCTGTTGGGCCTTCATGTCACAGTAAGGCACAAGTTTTGGTGCTGTCATCAGCCACAGTTCATATACTAGAAGCTGTCGCTCTAGATCGGGCCATCTGATACAATGGCATCCTCCTGTCTTCTCCAGCTCCCAGCCCTGTAGCCGCCATGCTCTCCATGGTAACATATTCAGTGATGGATGTGGCTATTCCACATGTATCTTGAGCTAGTCTTTTTCATTTTTGTGTGGCTCATTGCACTTAATAAAAAAAAAATTCTCTGTGCCGATCCACATTGCTGCAGATGGCAGATTTTCCATTTTCTTAAATGGTGACTAATACTTAACCGCATGGATTCACTCCATGACCTTGCCACTCCTCCTGGATGGGAGTTGTTTTCATATATTAGCTGTTATGAGCAGTTTTCAGCATTGTGAATAAAGGTGAAATAATACTTTGTATTTATTAAAGCCCATATTTCTCCATAATTCCTCCTCCAACTACTTTTCCTAAATAATATTTTCCTTAAGCCACATTCTTCTACCCAATTGAACCTGGACAAGACTTCAATATTTGCAAATATCTTTCCAATTTTGTTTTCAATTATGAAATTCTGTTAGGGGAATGGCTATCCCTAGCAATCCATTAGTTCAACACATATTAACCCCTATTCCATGCAGGCTTGGGGTGTTGAGCCTGAGTCTTTATAAAGCTATTGTGGAAGACACACACAGCAGATGGTGGCACAGTGAGAAGTTGGGAAGGACTCAGAACAAAGGGGATTCATGCTAGTGGCCTTCTTTTTCCTTTGTTTCTCTTCAAGAAAGTTCTAAGAATATGAGTTACCCTGGGTATTTGTATAAATGCAAAACAAGCATTATGAGGGCCTACTCAAAAAAGTTGTGTTTTTATACTTTCATAGCAAAAAGCTGTACGATACCGACCACAGTGTTCTCAGATGTTCATGCACGATTCAGTGGTTTTTCTGAAGATATGCCATCTCCCTGTCTCTGCCTTTTGTTCTCACCTATTTCCATTTAGAGGATGAAGACCCATTCTGTCTGCCCCCAAGGTTCCTCCTTCAGCTGTCCTATTTATACCTTTGAGCCAATTGCAATGGAAGACAGGGTAGAGGGTATTTTTTCCACCTGTTCCAGGAACATGTGTTTGCAGAACATTTTTTTTTTCCCTCATTAAATCACTTTGGCAATTTCCCAGGAATTCTTATTTTAATATCAACTAAGGAAGTACATGGTTTCTATCTGAACATAATGAATTCAATAAGGTTTTCAAATACTTTTAATTTTATTATTTAAAATTACATATATTGGAAATTTAGTTTGCACAGCACTGTGAAACATGACTCAGTCTAGAGTGTTTCATCTCCGCATGTAGCTCACCGACATAGGCACACTCCATATGCTGGAAACTCTCAGAGCAGACCTCTCCTCCCATGGCTTGTCCAAAACTCCCATTTGTCTCTTAGTTTTGGCCCCTCCTGGAAGAGGTGTGATGCAGGGTATGACTCCAGTGAAGGATTCACTTTCAGGCAATCCCAGGAGACGTCAGCAAAGGAGGAAGGGCTGTGGAATAGAGAAAGAACAAGTCCATCGGCCCGGAGGACACGAGCCCTTGGGGAAGTGTGGTGAAATATCCAGGGCCGCCTTGGTCTCCACTACCCTCCCTTCTTATTTCAGGGAGGCATTTGATCTTTGTGGAGCCTGTAGCCCAGGCCTCTCCAGAAGGAGTGAAAGTCTCCAGCCGAGGGTTTGGGTAACACCTTCTGAGTGTGAGGAATTCTGTTCGCAAAGACACAGAGGTGGACTAGAGCCCACAGGACAGTGTGGCACAGTCCTGGGCCCCTGAGCCTTCCCGTACAGTTATGGGAACGTATGGGAGAGGCTCCAAGGAAGGGTGTGCTGTCCCAGGAGAGTGGGCATACTGATCTAGACGTGTGGAATGGAGCTCAGGACGACGGAGTAGGAGATGGAGTAAGTGATGATACGTGCAATAGTTGGGTCTCAGTTGTCACCTGAACAAGTCAGAGAGCTGCTCAGCCAGGAGGGCTCATCCCTTCTCTGAGTCTTCCCCGGAGTTTTCATAATCCTCCCAAGGAAAGTGTTTGTTAAAGGAACAGCAGAATCTAGTGGAAGAGAGAGCCCTGGACTCAGCACCATGAAACCATGGGGATACAGGCAGAGACAAGAGGAGAGTGTGAAATAAGTAAGTTCAGAAACTGGCAGAGGAAAAGAGCAAGCAGAAGCCATGGGTCAGAACCACACACCGGTGCCATTCTGAGACACACTGCCACTCCCAGGGCAGCTGCAGATCCATCACAGAGCTTCATTCTTTTGACTAAGATACTGTTGTCCTTAGAGGACCAACAAGCTGTTATCCTAGATGATGATGACTTTCATAATCATTGATTTATCTTCACTAGAATATCTTTTGACCTGAGAAATT